>NW_010367715.1:72513-91890 GCF_000414095.1 Morus notabilis
TTCCATTCTAAATGGGAATGACATGTATTAATAATGTTTTAATTAAAGATTCCGAACTTTAATTAAATTCACTATGAACATTGCTTTTTGATTATTATCCTTAAACATTATCCTCTCGTATATAACACTTATATACAGTGTTTAAGGTTACATAAATAATCATGGAATTTTCATTGATATTCATAAAATATTCAGAAATATATGCACATAAAATAATGAATAAACTATTTTATTAAATAAATAATAAATATCCTATTACATCTCATGCTTCTAGGACATTATTCCCAACAGTAATATGGAATTTCAGTTTATTTACCTTTCTGAAAAAGGTCGTTTGGTTCTGATTGATTATTTTGGGCCTGACTATCTCATTTTATTTACTTACTTATTTATTTAGTCTTATAACTCTTACCTTACTGGGCCTTTCGCTTATTTTTTCTATGTTTCAAAATGTATTAACCCCAAACATCATTAGACTGTGGTTGATGCCAGTTATTTACTTTTCTGTGTTTAATTATGTGTGCATAAATTGTAACCTTGTGGACGCCGGAGGCTGACTTTGGAAGCCAATCTTAACAGTGATTGTATTTTCTAGAGTCCGCCTCACCCTTTCTAAAAACTCGATTTCATTAAAATAGCGGTGCTTGTTTGGAAATACCTGAGTGTTCTGGTTTTTAAATTAAATTTGAAAATATTAACGGTTTAACCACCCTCTTAATCAGGTTTAATTTCTAAGCAAGCCTCCACATCACTAACCCTTGTTTGGGGGCGTGACAATAATGTTCTCGTCTTCTTACATCTTCACAGTCTTTCACGTACATTAGCCCCTCCAAGATATCCGGGTACATTCTGCTCGTCTTATCGTCAAGAATTCAATTGCTTGCATTAAATGCTTGCTCTTATGCTACTGTGGACACTGGAGTTGTCAAAATGTCACGTGCTATAATGAATAATGTTGGAAAATGATATTGCTTGCTCTTCCACCACTGTAAGATGTCTAGTTTGTCGTCATCAATTACAAAATTTGACTCAAAATATTTGATAAGTTTTGAAGACGGTCCATGTGTTGATGATGATCTCGATGCTTTCTCTCTTCTCTTCAAGAAGCTCCGCGATGAACCTTGAGGCCCGGCACTGCTCTTTAAAGTCAGAGTTGACTGTTGTTGTTGTCATGTTCCGTATTTTTTCATACAATGTAAAAATATGTTCTAACATTTTCCTTGCATCATCAATGGTTAGTTCCATATCAATAGATAAATTATCTGTTATAGCAGGCATCAAAGATTATGTACCATCTAATTGACATCTAGGATCTAAAAGCGTTGCTAATGTATATAAAATTGGACAACCGACCCAATAAATTTTAAATTTTCTTTCCATTTCACTTACTATGGGTGTAAAAAGATCATTATGCCTATAATAAGTAAATGTTTCAGAAATATTAAATAATTGATGCAAAGCAAGATGAGCAGTAAGATAATACACACCAAAAAGTAATTCGGTAGCATTATAGAATACTTCTAAAAATTTTAAAAAGTACTCAGCAATCTTCCAATCCACATCATAAATAAAATGCTCACCATGCTTAGTGTTCACATATGTAGTGATTATCTATTGATACGGAATAACAGTTTTCAACATTAAGTAGGTGGAGTTCCACCTATGTCGAACATTTGTTGGAAACTTTCTTGGCCTCATATGGCTATTCCTACAATATTGTCGAAATTCTTGGAGCTGAGCTCCCGAACTGGAGACGAAAGATAACGCCTCTCTAATTTTAGTTAGATGATGGGATATAATTTTAATACCAACTTGGACTACTAAGTTTATGATATGACATGCACAACGTTGATGAAAAAATTTTCCACCAAAATGTGGTTTCAAATTTGTTTTGAACATGTTGATAGTAACTGTGTTTGCTGATACATTATCAAAAATAATGGCTAAAACTTTATTTTCAATGCCATAAAAATTAAAAATTTTCATAATAGTAGAAAAAATAGCATTTGCATTATATGGAAAATGACATAAACGAAAACCAATAATTCACTTTTGCAAAACCCAATCCCCGTCAACATAATGGTTGTGACGCATAAATAACCAATTTTATTACAACCTTCCCAAAGATCAGATGTGCAAGAGACTGTAGCATTAAAAGACTTAAAATTATCAACAAGTGATTATCTCATTGCATACAAAACTTTCATGCAATCAGCTCTAGTTGTGTTTCTACTGACCCTTTTAAATTGTGGATAAAATGCAGTCTGAATAAAGTCTTCAAATGCTTCATCATCTGCAAACAAAAATGGTAATTCGGCACTAGTTAAAAATTTAACTAGTGCCTCACGAGCACGTTGTGCATCATATGAAAAATTTTATAAACCTTGATTTGTGAGTGAAACTGTTTGTTGACGGGAGTCCACACCACCACCTTGATGTAATAGTAGACATGCTTTCCAATGTCTATCGAGATGGCCTGTACCCCTACATTTTTTGTTGGAAAAGTGTTTTTTGCAATAATTACAAACCACATACATTTCAATTTCACTTGTTTTTAGATTTGGTCGTAGCTCTCCTATGTAATGATACCATGTAGGAACTGTGCGCGATCTTTTTCCCATTGCATGTTCTCTTATAACCTCATTGTGCACCGATTAGTCATCAAGCGGAACATTACCCTCATCAGTGGGGTTGGAGTTGTGCATCAAAATTTCATCATCATAAAATGACTGATCTCCAAAATTAGGAATATTTGATTCTGCCATTTTCTGTAAAAAAAAATATAATGTTAACAAAAATATTTATAAACAATAAACAATGTAAATAAACATTAAATAATAAAATATTATACAAAAATAATGAGTAGACAACCTTTTTTCTGGATGTCTTCAATTTGATTGAAATTTTTAAATGAAAAAGATAAGAGAAAGTTAGAAATCGAGAGAGAAAGCTAAGAATCAGAGAGATAATATGAGAGATAAAGTGACGAGAGTGAGAGGAGTTGAGACTTTAGAGTGATGTAGAAGAGTTAAGAATATTGTGGGGGAGATGGGCCTTTTATAATGTTTTCTACTTCTTAATCTCGCTCTACAACGGATATATTTTTGTCTGTTAAGCAGGAACCGGTCGAGGTCGTCCTGTTGAGGTACCACCGGCCCTGAGCAGGGTCGTGTCTGGGCCTGTGTTGGGCCGTACGTGGTCCTTCACGGGCCTGGGCCGCAGGCTGGGAAAATAAAGCCCAACCCTAGCCCTTTAGACGTGTCGAGCCGGCCCGTCCCTTAGCAGTACAAGGTCCGGCCGTGCCAAATTGTGCACTATAGCGGGCTGGGCCGGGCCGTCCAATTGACACCTCTAATCCTATAAATAAAAAATAAAAATAATAAGGTTTTCTTCTTTTCACAACTCAAGTTGATAAGTGCATAATTTTTGGTATTTTTCATTGAATTCCTTCATATTCTCTTTGTGTGATTCTAAAAGTTTTAGAGTTTTATTAGGTTTTTATGTTTTGTAGGTGATTGGAACAAAAAGAGAATGAAGGAGAAATTTAGCAAGGGATTTAGGATATTTCAGAATCATCTTGGATGCCAAAATGAAGAAAATATACAGAGGGCATGTTTGAAAAGAATAAAGAATAAGAGAATTGTTCTTCCAAAAGAAAAAAAAAAAAAAAAAAAAAAAAAAAAAAAAAAAAAAAAACAGAGAGAGACACGCATAGTGGGCCAACAAACCAGGCTACCAAGCCAACCAACAACAAAGCAGCCATCAGGCCCACGCCAGCATCAATTTGAACAGCAAAGTAAAGTCAAGATAACTCCAAAAATTTGACCTAGTGGAGTCAAATATGAAAACGTATAAATAGATGGGAGAAGCAGCCGGCCTGGGGGGATTTTTTTTTTTTTTTTTTTTTGGAGTCTCATATAATATTCCAGCTTTTTTTTTTTTTTTTTTTGAGAAAAAGTGAGAAGAGAAGGAAGAATTCATCATAAATTTAAAAGGGATTCATTCGCGTGAGGATTTTTTTTTAAGATTCTCAGAATTTTTATTCTTTTCTTCTTTCCTTTGAACTCCATGTGTTTTTAATTTATTTTTCTTCGTGTTATTTTATCATTATGTTAGGCTAATTTTTTTTTTAGTTAAAGGGTGATGTCGAAATCCTAGACATGAAATTTATGTTTGAATGATTTGATATTGTTTCCAATTTCTCAATAGAAATCGTTTATGTTCTTCCAATTTAATTGTTCATGATTATTTTCTTATTTTTCTTGGGTGCGAAACCAATTAGGATTTGAAAATTATCTATTGCTAGATTAGGAATTCTTGATCTGTAATTGTCTTGAGTTTCTAATTATCGGTAGCGAATTGTGATCAATAATTGCGAGAGGCTTTTGTGTGATTGCATATGGAACATAACCTAGGTTGAATATTCTGCGCTTGTGTGTTTATTGCCTAGATTAACCTATCTTTATCAACTTAATGCTTCCATTGAATTGAATCTAGAGAGCTTATTCTAGGTCAGTTGAGGGAAATGGATTAAATAAAGAGCTTGTTTTATTTAACAATAAATTAAGGAAAGATTGAAATAGCATAGCTTATTGTTATCTACGTTTGGTAGTTTCTGTAAAAAATTAGAGATTCATTGTTAAAAAGGTAAAAATTAATCATTTAACCGTCTTTTATTATTGATTATTCTTTATTTATATTCAACCATTATTTTATTTGATTTCTTGTTTAATTTTAGTTTCTTTAGTTTAGAATTCAAAATCCCTTTTTATTTAATTGTAAGATTTATAACTTATTAATTAAGATCAATCTTCTGTGCGAACGATCTTTACTCGTCATTACATTCAATAACGACAAACTAAAGTAAGATTAAATTTGAGATCTTATCAAATTACCATCACAAGTCACAACTCAACTTGTATTAACTATTGTTACAATGTTTTCTCATATAAAAATTCAAATTTAATTTTTTTATTACAATAATTTTCTCTTACATACATTAAATTAAGAACTGAGTTATAAAACAAACGTATCCTCGATATTAAGATCGGACCCACAACCCTCACTCAACGTTCTCCACGACCTCCTCTCCATGTCATTAATAGACCAAAAGAGTCTAAAGCAAAGGTATTTTTTTTATTTATCTGAATTTTGTTAGGCGTAAATGCGAACCACACATATAGTTACAAAAATTTGTATGACATGCATGACACAAAAAATATATATAATAAATATATGGCAATTTTTATGAGATTAAAGTACATATTATCTAGTGCATATGACAAACTAATTGTGTATCCCAAGAAATTTGCTTACTTGGCTTAAAAAAAGAGAAATATTACTCTACAGTCTTTCTGAAGAATCAACCTTAACGTGCAAGTAAAATATGAAAAAGCTACTTTCATTTCACATAGTGATGGATATTATAATGGATTTTGTTATTAGCACTATCCACCAAAAAAATAATTGCAGTGACTAATTGTACAGAATGTCATCATACAACAATAAACATAACTTTAAGCAAATAACCAATTTAGTTTTTCTCTTCTTCTTGGTTTTTTTTTTTTTAAACAATTAGTTAGGGAATTTGTTTGAGTAAAAAAGAAGTTCCCATAAGTGGGCTTATTTGAGGAATCAAATCACAACTTTCTTCTTGAATCTGGACCCTTTATATTCTTCTGCCTAAGCAAATCCTCCATTCTCTTTCCGTTCTAATTTATTTTATTATTTTTCAATTGTTTATCCCCTTTGTGGAGAGCCCTTTTTAGTGCTTTGCTTAAGGGTTACTTATGCTTTCAACCAAACGCTTTTAAAGCCTGCGTTATTATAGCCGACCTAGACTTATATTTTGCTTTTCTTGCCTTGTATCTAATTATATTATAATATATAGTTGTAAGTCTTTATTAGCTTACCAAAAGGTTTCTTTATTTTTTTTTAAATCTTTCTTTTTTCTTTCTTCCAACCAACTCCCTTCTAAAAACAGCAAGTGGGTAAAAAAATTAGCAATTCTTGTGATTTCTAAAGTTAAGAAGAGAATGAGAGGACAAGATGATACCAATGAGATCTTTTTCTTAACAAAAAAAAAAAAGTGAGCAAAGAAAGGAAACATATCTTATAATTCTTGGTAAATTATTCTACATGCCAAGAATTCAAAATCTCTTTTTTATTGATTTCCTAGTGTAAAGAACAAGGATATGTATGACATAATATTCATGAATATGGTCCCCAAAAGAGCAGCTTAAAAACCAAGGTTGGATTCAAACATTCCTCGCCAATTCTCCGAGAAAGAAAAGGTGACAAAAGCCATAAATGGCAAGGAAAATGGGCAAAAAGGATTATCAACAATTGACCACCCCCAATCTGAAATTGTGAAAGAAAGAAAAATAATGCATGTGTGGTCCTATGGTTTTCCACCATTTCATGCAGCTGATTAATGCAGTTGGTGACATTTCTTTATATCCCAATTTTGGCTCCACTCTGGTTAGATGCTGTAAATTATATCCTTTTAAAATTGGAACTGAAGAGTTATGGAGCAGTTAGATGCTGTAATTATCCTTTTTTAAAAAAAAAAAAAATGAATTGATCAGAGTTAGGGTTCCAATTTTTCTGCTTTTGTGTATTGCAGTTCCACTTGTTAGAGCAGTAATATTAACAATAACGTGACTATTATTAACTTGGCGTACCATTTTCACATCTTTTTAAAATAGTTTGTTATGCAGTAATCTTGAGAGTAGGAATATGATCTGTAAAATTCTCATGTTCAGTACAGGGACACAGATAGTATGCAGAAGTCAATCAAAATGAAAAATTTCTCTAGCTCAACAACTAGATATGTCAAATTTGTATTTTTTATTCATACGTCCACATAGAAGTTTTATTATGAATTATCGTCTTCTTTTTTTATTATTTTTATGAATAACTGAATCATCTTTAAGAAGCAAAGAAATGAAAAAAAAAAAAAAAAAAAAAGAGAGAGAGAGAGAGAGAGAGAGAGAGAGAGAGAGAATTAAGCCATCTAAGTGTGTCACGGATGCAACCGCCCAATAGGCAACGGTAAGAAAGACAATCTTGCTGCAAAGGTTACAAAACAAACCCCGGAATCCTAGGATTAATAAAGGTTTTTATAGAGATATTTGCATAAAAAAAAATGGAGTTATGTATTCATAGAGATATCTGCGTTAAAAAAAAAAAGAGTTTCTTTACTAAGATGTAATTTTCTATTTTTAGCGATCTGTCTTAAAAATTATTTATTCTACATAATTTTTTTTATTTAATATGATTATGTTCAGATTCAATAGTTAGAAATTTACCCTACTAATAGGGAGGCTTGTCAGAGAAAATCCTAAAAAATGGCTATATTTTGTTTTGAAAAATAATATAATGCGAAAAAGTGGTAGAGTATAAAAAATGCTTAATATGATGCAATTCTAACAACGGTTATTAAAATACGATGGAAAGTATATAAAAAAAAAATCATTGTTCAAGCAAAGAAAAGTAAAAAAAAAAATCATTGAAACTTTTTTTTTAATGCAAAACAACATTTTATTAACAACAAAGCATAAAGCTTACAGAAATTTCAATACATAAAACTTAATACAACAAACTAAATTTGATAGATCTGTTGACGTCTTAATAGAATGATTTAAGGTTCGATGGCGGGCACAATGTGTAGCACTTCTTCTAGACTCTTTTAATTCTCTCTGCATAATTGGCTCTTCTAAATGGATTGTAGCAAACTTTCTGTAAAACTCGATCGTTGAAAGTCGGTATTCTTCCAGATTAAGCTCGTTGAAGCGAAAAATCTGATTAAAACATACAAAAAATAAAAAATAACACTAAAACCACTAAAATCAAGAAATTGATGAGGGAAAACAACCAAAACCAACAAACTTATTATTTAAGTTAGTTGGATTAATTCTTTAATTATATAAGTATTTACATTAAAAGACCATGACATAAAATTGATCTCTTATTATAATTGATACAAATGAAAAATTAATTAGATGATTAAAACAGTAATTTCTGCTGATAAAAATTCTCAAAAGTTATTTGATAAAAACAACCTACCCCGTACTTGCATTCTTTCCTTAAAAAATGAAAATTACAACCAAGACCCATTTCCCGTCTGTCAAAGCAAAGAAGAGAAATTGATGGAATTTATTGTAGTCACAGGACATCCATATATTTTTCTATTTTCATCTGCCAAAACCCAAAAAAGAAAAACAAGAAACAAAAAACAAAATAATAATAATAATAATAATAATAATAATAATAATAATAAAACAAGAAGAAGTTAAAAAAAAAAAGTTTAATACATTAGAGGGAGTGAATGAGTGAGAATCATGTGACCCAACCAGTCTCTTTCTGTCTGTCTATCACTCTAAATCAAAAGCCATAAACTTTGTGTAAATCCCTATAACCCACCCCCCGCACCCTTCTTTTCTTTTCGTTTTTTGGAGTTTTTTTGTATTCTTTCTGTTGTTTCTCTTTGAGAACTCTAGAGAGAGAAAGTGAGAGAGAGAGAGAGTATTTTGTTTCTTGGTTTGGGTTCCATGGCTTCTAGTGCTTCAAGGTTCATCAAATGTGTGACAGTAGGAGATGGGGCCGTTGGGAAAACCTGCATGCTTATTTGCTACACAAGCAACAAATTCCCTACTGTATCTTCTCTCTCTCTCTCTCTCTCTCTCTCTAGACATTCTTTGTGAAAGAAAGAAGATCCTCGTGGGTCTCAGTTTTTGGATTCTTTTTTGTTCTTTTCTGTTTTTTCAATTCTTTATTACCAGTAAGTTTCTGGGTTTTGCCAGCTTTTTCTTCTTCTTTCAAGATTTTATTACTACTTCTCTTTCTCTCTCTACTCTAGACAAATTGCTTTTCTTTTCCTTTCATGTGAAGTTTTGGGTTCTAAACTCACCTGGGTTTCAGCTGAAACAAAGTCTTTTGGTTTTTTTTTTTTTTTTTTTTTTTTTTTTTTTTTTTTTCCTTAATTTTCTGATCTTGTTCATACCGTTGACTTTACTTAATCCCATATTTTTACTTTTTTATATTTTATTTTTTCAGGATTATATACCCACAGTGTTTGATAACTTCAGTGCCAATGTTGTAGTTGAAGGCACAACAGTGAACTTGGGCTTATGGGATACAGCTGGTAAAGAATTCTCAATCCTTTTCCATTAATGAAATGCTTAATTATTATTATTTTTTTCTATTTTTAGTTTTTGGGTTTCAAAAAAATTACTAAAAATGAGTAACTATGCCTTAAAAAGTCTCAGAATTTCAGTCTGATCTTATCACTAAGAAAAAAGTTTCCAAATTGGGCAAGTTTGTTATTTTTTTATATATATTTTTTCCTTAAATTTATTTCACAGGGCAAGAGGATTACAATCGATTAAGGCCATTAAGCTACAGAGGGGCTGATGTATTTGTCTTAGCTTTCTCATTAGTTAGTCGTGCAAGCTATGAGAATGTCATGAAAAAGGTGCAAAATTGATGCTTTTGAATGTTTTAATGTGTTGTTATTTTTGCTTTGTATTTTTAGACTCACTAATATTTTTTTTAAAAATAAATTTATCTGTTTTTCAGTGGATTCCTGAGCTTCAGCATTTTGCTCCTGGAGTTCCTGTAGTACTCGTGGGCACCAAACTCGGTGAGTGAGACAAGAAAGCCTTGAATTTAACCAATGAGTTTTGAAAACATAGTGATAAAAATTTATCTTTTTAGTTTTAACTATGTTTTTCTAGTTCAATTAGACTAGGTGACCGATATTTCTGCCATAAATGTTGAGAGCTTTTGTAACACATTCAAAAATTGGCCTTTTTTCATGGGACAGCTCTAATTAGTTCCGTACTAAATCTAACCGTTTGAAGGAATTAAGAAGGATCAGTCGAAGGAGGTGCTTTATCTGTTGAAACAGTTTTTCCTATGAAATCAATATTTTTTCCTGTGCTTATCATTTTAAAGGTTAAGGTTTAAACATTTAAAGGTTAAGGTTTAAACATTTGTGACAGAAGACCCAAAAAGAACAGCGTTTTCATTAAGTTGAAAGGACCAATAATTTATGCTCTCGGTGCATGTTATCTTTTCTTCTTCTAATCTTAGATCACTCTTAAGATGTAGTTATTTGCTTCCCTCACCGCTGAATTCGTCGCTCAAGATTTCGCTATGAGTTAGTTTTCAGTGTAGTTTCAATGCTTTAAAAGTGTTTGATGCTTTAAAAGTGTATAAATTGAAAAATACAACTTTCCATGCTTTAAAAGTGTTTGACATCCAATGTACAGTGAAAAATACAACTTTCCATGCTTTAAAAGTGTTTGATCTCTATAAATTGAAGCCTTGATAGTTTCTTTCATAATACCTAACCCCTCATGCAAGAGTTTCCATTTCAATTGTAGCAACTAGCAAGCAAAATACACCATTTAGCACTAGAAAAAATGCATGATTTAGGAGTACGTGGGTTTAAACGAAATTCTTCTTGCGATCATCATAGAGACAGGGAGTTTACAGCGATGTTGCGATTAATTCATTTGTTTGTGTAATGGAATAGATCTTCGTGAGGATAAGCACTATTTGGCTGATCATCCAGGATTGGTGCCTGTGACTACTGCACAGGTGTGATTTGGATTCTGAAGTTTTCGTTTCTGACATGGTTTTATTGTGTAATTTCGTTGATGGTATTGATCTTTTAATTATTTAGGGCGAGGAACTGCGGAAACAGATAGGCACTGCATATTATATAGAATGCAGCTCAAAAACTCAGCAGGTACACATACAAAAACGCACATGTACGAGTTTTATGTCTCGTGACATTGTTAATCCTGTAGCATTTGTTGAGTTCTTCAAAGAACTCCCTGATGCTGTTTGTGGTAATGGTTTTCGTTCTATCAAGTATCAACGATCTACATCTACATATGTAGTGCTTTTGGATGTTCTTTCTTGTCTGGCCAACACTTTTCTCGAGTGATTATCACTCTGAATTACCACCCTTTTTTAATGCAATTTGCAGAATGTGAAAGCAGTTTTCGATGCAGCAATTAAGGTTGTCATCAAGCCGCCGCAGAAGCAAAAAGAAAAGAAGAAAAAGCAACGCCGAGGATGCCTAATGTCTGTACTTTTTCTCTTTTAAACATTCATAACACTGTTAGATGCCCTGCCATACGACTAAATAATACCTTTTTCTCTATCTTTACCACATTGTTGTATCCTTTGCTTTGGTACAAGGTTTTCATGTTTTCTTGTTCATGTTGTACTGTTTATCTCATGTCTTTTTCGAGTAGGATTGTTACTGCTTTCTTTTTGTAATTACTCGGGCGTAATCGCTTGTGTTTGTTTCCAACTGCAGAAACGTTCTTTGTGGAAGGAAACTCGTGTGTCTCAAATGAAAGTCTTGTCGCGATCATAGGTTTCGTTTTTGGCCGCAACAACTTGTTATGCTCTTGGTTGTCTCCTACTTGGAGTTCTGATGGAACTTGTAGAGCATATCTTACCATAGCTCTGTCCAACAGTGACTACTACTACTGTGACCCCTTTATTTTTTTTTTTGCCCTTTCTTTTGTATTTTTTATTTTTTTCTTCAACTCTATATTTGAAAGTATATGGGGAAAATAGTATCCTTTAGACACTAACTTTTGCATATATTGGTGGTCCATTGTAAAGAATCGAGGTTTCAAAGGTTTTTTCTTTTACACGAGAAACCCCTGCCTGCTTTAGTGATGCCATTCCTTTGCAAATTTCATCCTCATTGGAGCATTACACAAACAGTTTTTAGCACTTTTGTCCTCAATTGTCGAGTTATTCTGTCAACTTTTTCAATAACGGTGGAAAAGGCTTTCAAATTGTTGATTGACACGACATGTTCTTTTGTTCAAAAAATTAAAAAAAAGACAACTCGAGTTCTAATTTTATTCAAATTCACGTTCTTTTAAGTTTCAACTTTATTTAACTTTACTCTAACTTTTTCAATAACGGTGGAAAAGGTTTTCAAATTGTTGATTGACACGACATGTTCTTTTGTTCAAAAAATTTAAAAAAAGACAACTCGAGTTCTAACTTTATTCAAATTCACGTTCTTTTAAGTTTCAACTTTATTTAACTTTACTCAATTTTATTCAAATTACAATTTCAACTCAAATTATAACTCAAATTTAACTTAAAAATTACACTCAAATTACTCCAAAAGAACACCCCTAAACTTTTAGAAAATTATCCTCATGACCTCATCACGTATACGACATGACGTGCTCCATTCATAATAATCACTTGAAATTGCATTTCTTCTATCAGATATGTTTATGTAATAATTGCGAAGATATTCATTCAAAGAACAATTTACCGAAACTAGAAGTTAAAAAATAACCAGGTGGTTTGAACCGAAATTCAAATTTTGGTGAGGAAAAGTACTATAACAGAACTATTTGAAATGGAATTTGAATTCTTTTACCAAACATGCTATTAAACAATTGCGAAAGTAATGGTTCGTAATTGATACAATCATCAAACTAATGGCTGCCGAGCTTAAACATGCACGTGTATACACGAAAGTAATGGTTCGTAATTAATACAATCATCAAACTAATGGCTGCCGAGCTTAAACATGCACGTGTATACACACCTCACCCGAGGATTTCTTATACTTTTGATTGGTCATTTGTAGTATGGTAAAAGTTCTATACACAACAATAATGTAAAACCACAAGATCCCTTGTTTTAACAAGGCAACTTCTCGCATCACTGCCACAGTGGGAGTACAATTTCGTTTCCAGTTGATAGCAAATGAGATACTGTTCAAACCAAAGGAATCTCACTCTTTTTTTTTTCTAAATTAAAACCAAAGGAATATCCTTAAATTAAGCAAACTTTTATAATTTCTGGTGTTTCACAATACAAAGGCATCAAGTTATAGTTAAAACTTATAAAGGCAGGAAAACAAAACTAAGGCCTAGCACAGAATAAAAAGACTTGAAAACTGCAGCTTTTAACAAATATTTACTTCTACTTACAACTTTCAAGCTACCCTTCTCTTTCTGAAAGATATTTCTTATATCTAAAGTGAAACGAGAGATGCGGCTTTACAGGAGGAAAACAGCGGCTTACAAGCACATAGGTCGAGTAATTGGAACAACTTCACATATAGAAATGTCACTTGAGAGTCAAATTTTACAAATAGTTTGAAGACATAATTTGAACAATTCCCAATTTCTATCGCCATTCTCCTGCAGTGCCGTCACAACGGGAAAATAATAATAATAATAATAATAATATATAAAAAACCAGGGTATAGCATCTGCAAACACCTACTCATGCAATGACAAACTCAAGACAATGGCAAAAAGAGCCCCCCAAGGTTAGAAAAAGAAACACTTGATAAATCATAAATCTAGAAGACCAAGGATAAACCAGAACAAATATTGATCAGACTTGGACAAAAATTCACACGTAAACTTGGGTTAGTGAATTGGAAAAGAAAAGAAAAGAGGAATAATAATCAGAGAACACAATATCAGCCATTTCAAGAAAAAGATACCATATCAAGAAGAGCTAAGTGCCAAAAATTGACAACCACTCTGCTTACACAATATATGTAAAAATATAATATACGATGACGTGGATAAATTAACAACAAAAAGCATACAAAAGGATTTCCTTTTTTTAAGTAGACCGAAATAACTTCCATTATTGGCAAAGATTGGAGAGGGGGATCGTTTTGGGCCCAACGGTATATTTAGTTGATGCAATGAAACACCAGTATGGGAACCAATTCGAGTTTCTGGGCAAATAGTGTATGATTTCGAACAGTTAAAATATCTACAAAAGGGAAACTGATCTGAAGCCACCCAGAATAAATTTAAGGAACAAACAGCTTGTCGACCCCGGACAAATTCCCTTCAAGATACAATTGATACAGCAAAGAGGTGGGGGTCGGAGACTATGAACAACATCAAATAACTCACTTACCACCCATCCTCCAGAAGCACACAAGTTAGATGATGATCTCAGGGGTTAGCAAATGCCCATCCTCAAAACACTGAAAAATAAATATATAAAAAAATAGGTATCAATCAATAACAAATATAACCAAAGCTGTTGAGCAAAAATATAACCAAAGCTGGATTGAAAAGGCATTTCTGAAGGGAAAACACAACGACGAGCATAAAAAACTCTTTAGACATTTAAGAAAGAGAAGCA
Source organism: Morus notabilis (assembly GCF_000414095.1). Taxonomy (NCBI): domain Eukaryota; kingdom Viridiplantae; phylum Streptophyta; class Magnoliopsida; order Rosales; family Moraceae; genus Morus; species Morus notabilis. Next base: position 86,692 of record NW_010367715.1, read on the forward strand.
CTTCATTCAAATTTCAACGGTAGGAGAAAAAGAAAAAAAAAATTCAATATTAATTATAGGAATGAACAAAGTGATAACCTCTCCTATGCTATTATCTTAAATCTTAATGAGAAAATAAAAAGGGGAAAGATATAATTTTCTAAGATAGCCCAGTAATCAGTATTTTTTAAAATTTTGTTAACCCTTATTACTCATCTTTGAAACAATTAGGCAAAAGCAGTTATATTTACCATTCCCTCATTTCCAGCATTTACAATCGCAACAGGCTGCCATAATCAAATGTCATTAAACTGAACTAATTCAAACCACAGAAGACAGTTTCTATGGCCTGTTGTGCTGGGTAAATCCTGTACCTCCAAACAAGGAAAAACATCGTTCAAAATGTTCCCTATGCAATCTTAGACTATGCTATTGGGGACAATCGCTTTGGGGTTGAAGCTTTATTTCAAAAATCAATTCAACAAACCTTTCACACAAGAGTGAGAAGTACAAAACCGGAAACTTACAAGTTTCATTTGTCACCAGAATCACTAATATACGTTCCTAGTGCCATGAGGATTGCTTGTAGCCATCCCACCCTCCCTCAGGCTCCCTCTTTTTCAAGGCGCCACCTGGAATCTGGAACATCCTCGCTTGCTCATCTGTTAGGGCTTGTGAACCAGAAATCGACAGTGGCTTTGCTACAAGTGACGAAGATTCATCTCTCCCCTCTATTTCTGGGCCTCCAGGCCCGGCATTAAGATCCAAACCCTGCCTTCCCCACTTCCTACTGCTCTCGCTACTACTATTATTGTTGACATCTGGAAGACTAATCACATAAGGCCTTGTGTAATTGGAAGAAACAGCACCAGCAGGTCCTAATAATTGTGGATGCACAGTAGGAAAGCAAACCCTTGATGAATCCAAGAATGTTGTTGAACCACCTGCAAATGTGGTAGGCCGCAAGGAGAAGCTGGTTCCATAAGAAAAGACAGGGTATTGAAACGAGGTAGAAGGAAAAGGCACCGCTGGAGAAGCTGACAAAACGGGTCCCCGGTAGACATCGGGAGCAAAAGGATTGCCACCACTAGGGGGAACCATCATCCTTTGCGGCCCGCCAGCTGCAAGAATGGGAAAAAGCGGCTCCCCTCGGTCAGGTATAATAGATGGAATGGTAACAGCTGGGTAAGGGGTTCCAGGATGAAACCATGAGTAGTTCCCTGCTTCTGTGTTGTTAATTCTAGGACCGGAAATAGGAGGTTGGGATGGCAGAATACTCTTAGCTTGCTGAGTAAAGAGTGCTGATTCAGCAATCACCTCATCAACATCAGGCCCATCGTTCAAATCAAAATCCCTGTGAGCACCTATTTCACTACTTAGAGCATTCCCAGATGATGATTTGAATTGCAAAATTGGATTATCCTTAGCAATTGAGTAATTGCCCATATCAGAAGTATCATCAACTTGATTCAGATCAAGATCCAGTCCTCCAAAAGAACGAACTGGGGTGAGACTACTAGACTTGTGTGCCAAATCACGATTATTAGCTGGATCAGAAGCAGAGCTTGTCCCCTGACCAGAAAATCGAGACACCATATCCTCTAGAACTCTTTCATCAGGTACATTCAAATCAATATCCAACGGTGGGCGTCCTTGCTTTCCAGCAGTTGATTCAGGGGGCGAACTGTTTGTTACACCACGAGGCATATCTAGAATCTTTCTGGGCTCAGCAGGACGAAATGCACTTGTAGCAGCCGATCCTTTCCAACCAAGTTCCCCTTTGCTCCGCAATAGGTCGTCAGGTGGAAGGAACGGCCCTTTTGCAGCAGCAGCCACAGTTATTGAAGCAGGAAGTCCACTGCACACAGATGAAACAGGAAAAGGAAACGGGCTAATCAAACGACCAGCAGGTGAACATCCAGATGCTGAGTTTTTAGGCTCCCCATATTTCCCTTCGTCAGCACTGAATCCCTCGTTCAAGTCAAATTCCACCTTTGCATCCGTGTCTAAAACCCCAGCAGCTAGCATGGAAGAAGCATCTGCAGTCGTAGATTCCTCAGCCTCATCTGTTTCCAAGCCAGTCAACTTGGAAACTCTGGACCTCGCAGGTTGTTCTGCCTCTTGGACATCATTTGCAGATGACAACTTGCGAGAAACTGGTTCACCACATTGTCCAATCTTTTTGGTATCCAAGTTACGCTCTATACACTCGCTACTTTGATGAGCAACACCAGAAGTTACACCGGCAACAACTCGATTCTCGGGGGTTGTAGAAGCATTAATTTCTGGATCAGTTCTTTTATTTTCAGACCTAGTATCAACAGTATCAGGCTTTTCCATCTTCACTTCATGGGCTTTTTCTGAAACCAAATCTTTGCCCAAATCAGAAGGCAACATACCTTCACAAGTTTCTTTAACGGACTTGGATTTCACCACTGAGACAGGTGGCTTCTCATCTGTCTGCAGAATACTGTCCATACCTTCATTCAGGCAATACTTAATCTTAGCATCGGTCTCTATGGCTGGGCACGAATATGATTCTTCAACAGATGCTTTAACTTCGTTATTTGAGCCACCATCACCGGCCTTATCTTCGCGTAACAAAGAATCAGTTCTATTGTGTTTAACATCTAAATTGCCATCAGCATTTACTCCACCAACTGCTAATTTCTCTTGAGTTGGTTTGCCTTCTTCACTATCTGCCCCTGCCGTTTTCTCACTTGTCTTTGAAGGGGACGCAAGGACAGGAGCTAAAATAACTTCATTTGATTTTCCATTGCTTTCTTCGTCACCTTCAGCTTGCTGAAAATCTGCACCGGAATACTCTATATTCCCAGTGTGCTTAGACTTAGGTTTCCCTTCAAAACATAGCACGGATTTATCATCTCCATCCTTAGCCTCAAGGTTAACAGAGTCACTAGAATGCTTCCCATGTTCATCATCAGTGACATCACCAGACCGACTTTGATTTCTACAAAGGTCGTCTGCAGGTATTAGTTTCACTTTGGAGTCATTGCCTGTGCCGGGAAGCTCTACTGGAGTGTCTCTTTGTGGAGAACGAGATGGAGAAACCAAATCAGACTTTGAAATCTCTCCGGCAGCAACACTAGCAAGCAGATTCATACCAAGATCGTCAACAGCAGATATAGATGTATTACCTTCAGAATACTTCACACAACTTTCAATTAAAGCGTTTATAGAACTGAAGGAAGCCTCCTGAAAATTCCCAGATTTATGTTCGTTTCCTGATGATGAGGATGCAGTTTTTGATACTTCTACAGCCTTCTTGTTTTCATCGCCAGTCCTACAACGCTCTTCATCTGTCATAGTAGCAGGTGACCCATCCCCTTCATCAGAGGCAGTCAGCACATCTTTAAAATCATTACTTTGCCAGGACTCGGCATTTACATCTGAGGCACCTGTAGCTCGATAAGCATCACTCTTTTCCTTCAAGCTACGATCAAACTGATCATGCTTCTCCCGAAGCACAGGAGAAGAAGCTCTGCTACTAATGATTGTAGGGTCATCAAAAGAACCTCCAGCACTTTGTGAAGGACTGCGTCCTCGATTTGGAATCTTGACAATCAATTTATGACTATTACCCTCTGCAGTAGCCCCATCAACTACCTTTTCACTTGTCAAACCAGAATGTGATGATTTTTCTACTGCTGCATTCTTGTGCAATGAAGAATTTCTGCCAGTCCAACTTTCCCTTTGACTTCCAGATAGGGAGCCTTGGATTCCATTAACTGATTTCCGAGGTCGTGAAGAGCCACCAGATGCCTTATTTGCATTCATTGAACCAGAACTCGAGCTCCTTGCCTCATCCTTCCCAGAAATACCAGTTCTGGCATGGTCATTAGAGCAAGATTGACTATTGTTGTGAGACTGACTAGAACTGCTGCTTTTCTCATCCCTTGCTGTTGTCAAAGGAACATCAGACATGCTGCCACCAGCACCAGTATTCCGAGGATGCCCATCTTTTAGATTAGTACTGGCTGACGCAGGAGATGGAACCGATTTCATAGAGCCTGGAGAGGCAGAAGCAGATCTGGTAGTACTCTCCCCCGGGACAAGCTTAACTGAAGGATATTTAGTGGCCTGAAAATTTGCATATGCACTCTTGATGGCAATATCAGAAGATCCACCTGGATGTTTATTTCCAACTTCAGGACGTGATCTACCAGGCCAGGAGACAACCTGATTCGAGCCAGACTTCATGTCATTGATATTCATTTCAGCTTCAACACGTTTCTTCCATGTATCAACCAAACTCCTGGCTTTTTTCTGGATCTCTGAGTTTTTATGAGATCGCAAATGATTCACTGACTTCCCAATGTTACATGTTTGCAAGGCCTGGAGATTCACGGGCAGTTTATCAAGTGCACGAAGTAAAACCAAGAGAAAGTCTTCAGTCGATTTATCACCATCCTTCGATGCGCTACTATCACCAATTTTTCCTTTGTGGACCTCTTGGAGCCACTCATCAAATACAGGCAGACCTCGAAGCTGCACGAATTGACTGAGGCAATCAAAATTATCTGTGGCTGCAATAACTCCAGCAAGCATTGACCGACCAGCCAAATCTATCTTCTTCTCATTTCTGTCAGGTAGCATGAGCTGCACTAATCTCTCAACTCCTTCAGAGTCAAAAAGCCCTCCTTTTTCTGTTATTTTGGTTATCTCAGATTTTAATAGGTTTTCATTTCTACAGTGACCAGAATCCCCATCATCTATTTTTGTGATGCGTTCCCGTTTGACAGACTCAGTACCCTGCTCTCCTCTCTCTCTTTTCTTCCCTTTCACTTGAGAAGAAAATGATGATACACTGTTGTGGATACTCTCTGCCCCAGCTTTTAACTGTGAAGTTGATGTTGGACCACTTGATGGCTTGGGAGATCGGCCACCTGACTGCACTGTTGTTGCATGCATTTCTACTCGCGTTTTGTATAATAACTTACCTACTTCTTCTTGTCGTTCCTGTCAAAAGAAATGACATAAAAAACTGCAGCAAAGATTCAAATCTATAACAGGGAAACACAAGCTATGAAAGAGAATCAAAACTCACATTACTATAATCTTTATCAGTTAGCCACCATAAACACTTGTTTGTGATGTCATAAAGACGTCGGCACACAAAAGATGAAATCCCAGGAGGAAGTTCAGCGCCTTTAGGGAGGAATGCAACTTTACAGGGATGGAGTAACGTCGCAGCAGGAA
>NW_010367715.1:92035-134232 GCF_000414095.1 Morus notabilis
GGAATCTCATCCTTATGGAAGGAATAGAAAATTTCATTCGGTGCAGCATCCAACAGGATGCCTTTACCGAGCTTTACTTCAGCAGGTCGATAAAGCCAATTTACACCTAACTTCAACTTATTCTCTTTGCCTGTTGTTATCCAATGAATTATTCCAATGAAAGGTGGAGAATCTTGAGGAGGTTTAAACAGAGCACAATCACCAATATTGATCTTGCGTCCGTCCTACATAAAAAGGAAAAAATAAGAAAGAGGAAATTACTTATTTGTTATCTTAGAATATGCAATAAATGAGGTAAAAAGATTCCATTAAAATAAATAAATAAAAATATAAAAAATCTGGGTATCAATTAAAAATTAACCACCAATATTTAGGTTGCTAAATATCAGATGGTCTGTGATCCAAGATGAGCTCCTTTAAAAAGTTTTCCTTTTTCTCATAACAAGGGATGTAATACAGTCCTTTCAGGCACACACTCGGTACCATTTGTAATTCTATCATGTATTCTTACGCCAAATCAAGCAGACGTTCTCATTATTACAACTTACTGATGTTTGATGACAAAAAGCTATAAACTATAGTACACGATTGTTTCACTGATCATTAAAATATGCAAGAATCTCTTTTTCTTGCCTATATAATAAGAGCAATTTTTTTCCAGTTTTCACAGCCTTAGCTACTCCCTCCACTATTTTAAGCCAGTCTCAGCGAATCCTAGTCATAACCAAGACTCTTATACTCTGTAGAATCAAAGAAAATGCTCGCACTCTAAATTTCTATCACCCCACAACCCAGACTTTCCATTTGAAAGGTAGTCCAAGGGACAGAAAACGATGAAAGCGTGATTGAGGACGGAGAGGAAAACAAAAAAGGGAAAACCTCTTTGTAAGGAAGTAAAATAACATAAAAAAAGAAAAAGACTTCTCAAGAAATCCAACGTAATCAATCTCGTGAATTTTATATGAGAAGTCAGAATTAATAGCTCATTAGATTACTCATAATTCCCATGACAATTGTCACTTAGAAAATCTAACAGGCTATTCTCAAGATTAATAGCTAGTCGGTCCCAAGTAAACCTCCTTTTGGACACAAGTAAAAAAAAGGGGTGGGTTCTAAATTCTAATCTTCCTTTTGGACACAAGTTTAGATTATAGTTTTACAATAGGATGAAACACATCCAAAGGGAACGTCTAAAGCCTCTGGAACTTCTTATGGACAGCTGAAATGAAAATTATCCCTATAAAGACTAGCTACTCTAATACTGATTCTACCATTTTCCGACTTTGTTCGGTGAACAGACCATTTGTTATACCCACTTTCCATCTCCGTCTCTCTACACCTAAATTCGCTCGGATTTCCCAAATTGGCTCCATTTCCTTATCTCCATTACCAACTACCAGCAAGCGAAAAAATCATCATTATTTTCCCCAAAATCAGGTTCGTTTCTTCAATTCAACTTCTTCCAATCCAAAATAAACAAGCTTTACGATGAAATAAATCCTAAATTACGCAACCCAAAACCTTATATCCGCCGGAGAACCACAAAACCTCGAAGCACAACGGAAAAACACCAAAAACTACCACATAGAAAAGGAAAACCCACCCAGGAACAACGAACGAAAAAAGGGAAAAACAAAATCAAACCTTGTAAAACGAATTTGGTGAAGACGAAGACGTCGAAGAAGAACCGTCGGCCGCGACGACTACACGCGTGGGGACAGTCCACATGTGCCGACTCCGTTTCCTTTCCTCACCTCCCCTCCTCCCATGCATAGCCTTGCATTTTCCCCAATTCCCGCCTCGATCGCGCCCTCAATCTCAACGAGAACCATCAATCCCAACCCTAATTTCCCCCTCCCACCTAAACCCCCACGAAAATCATCAGCCTTTCGAACGATTTCTCCAATTTCAGAACTCCCGCTGCAAAACCCTAGATCGATTGATCGAATCGGAAACAGGAAACCCTAGGCCCCTTAGCTCCGACGAATTTCGCCAAAAGCAAAACCCTAATTCCAACACGATTCCTTCACCACCGCCGAACAATCAATCCAATCCGTCGCTCAGATCCAATTGAGAGGTTCAGATTGCGAGCCGCCTTTCGATCCAACTGTGTCGAAGAGTGAGAAAAGGAGAGAGAAAGAGGGAATTTAGAGAGAGAAAATGAAGAGAGAGAGAGAGAGAGAGACGGCAAAAAAAAAAAGGAAAGGTGTACTTGGTACTTGGAAGAGAGGGCAGGGTTCGGGCAGGCGGGCAGATCGGGCAGCCTAGAGAGAATGATAGGACCACCCCTAGGTGACACTCCAGAAGATGTGTGTGTTATTTTATTATTTTATTTTTTTATGTTTAAAGAATGTGTGACTGGACTTTGGTATCGAAGTGGCTGTGTTGACTCATCAGAGGATGTTTGACTTTTGATGTTGCAAAGTGTAAGTGAGACTCAGAGAGATAGGACTTGAGGAGTCTCATATTTCAAGGCCAGAAATAAAATAGATTTCCAAGCATATATGATATGATTTTTTTGGTGGTAAATTCCATATGATGTGATTGCTCTTTAAAATTTTTTTTTATTTTATACCTCTCATTATTTTAAATCATCCTCAAATTAAGCTGGAATGTTTTTTAGACGTTAAATTTGATAAAGTTTATACCTTTTTGTAGATCTCTTTCATGAAATAATAATATAGTTATCTTCGATAATAGCAACTTATATGGTAACATATAAGTAACCGTAATCTTTAATTCATTAAGAAGACTCTCCCAAAAAAAATTTTAATGAATTGTTTTTTACTTGTATACATGATGAAGCCGCATTACTTTAAGTGGGAGGTATATGCCCCCACTTAGAATCAAAAAAGAATTATTGTTTTTAAGAATTTTAATAATTCAAAAAATTAATTTATCCATAGTTAATAAAGAAATTTATATAAAATTCCCACATAATAGAATTCTAACTACATCTAATTTGTGTCTCTTGTATTTTATGTTGTGCACTTGCTGATAAAATTTTTATTAATCTATTTATGGTGGTTGGGGTGGGCCAGGGTGTGTCGTGGAGGGGCAAACATGTCATTATGAAGGATAGACATTTCAGAAAGAAGAGGGGCATAAATTATGATGGAGAAGTTAAGGTTGTCTTGTGTTGTTCCAACACACGTTACTAAAAAGTAAAGAAAAAAGGGTGATGATGTAAATGTTCTGTTTCCTGGCAGGAACTTGATTTTTTGACCTTCTTGCTTAAGTAAGCATGAGCACTACCTACGTCCGTCTCTCTCTCTCTCTCTCTCTTGCCATCTCTCCCCTTTAACATTGTGAACCCCTCTTGCCATTTTTTTTTTATTTCGTTTTTGTTTTGGTAAAATAAAAGTGGGTTTTTGAGGTTTCAAGTAGGGCCGGTAATATAAGTCACGACACGACGATACGACTCAAAAACGATACGAATTTTGCGAGTTAGAGTTGAGAAAAAAGAAATTCGGGTCAAAATTGGGTTGACATGAAAAACACGTATCAATTTCGGGTTGGACCCGCATAACTCGAACACGCCACGAAACTCATAAAAAACTAAAAAATACATATATTTTTCATTTCATATTTTAAATTTTATTATGAACTTGTGATATCATGATAGTTATACTCAAAATCTTATACTATTATTTGCTTAATTTCAATGGATGTTATTGTAATTTAGTGGGTTATGAATTTTAAGTTATTTCTAATATGTAAAAAAGTAAATAAAAATATACAATTTTCGTGTCAATTTCGAATTCACGGGTCAATTTCATGTCACGGGTTATTTCGGGTTGTGTCAACTCGTAAAGTGGTCGTGTCGTGTCCGTGTTGCGATTTTTAAAAAATTTCATGTCACGGGTCGTGTTCGGGTTGACTGTAAATTAAAAAAAAACGATCAAAACACGACACGTGACACGAATTGTCACCCCTAATTTCAAGTTTCAACCAACCATGGTATGTGTGAGCTAAAGAGAGAATTGGATGGAGTCTTGAATGTTCTTTGCACTATGTCAGAACAACAATATTATTATTGCTTTCAAGTGAGAAAAACAACAATTTTTTTTTTCCTCGTCACTTATTGCCCAATATTATTATTTTTTATAACGGGTTAATAAGAAAAGTTTTTATTAGGTTAGTGTTTAAAATCTTAGTTGATCATTTTCTCATAATAACTTATTTATTCTCATAATAGCTTATGGTTTTTATTCCTTCCTCTCTTTTTTTTTTTTTTTTTGATGAGTTGGAATTTCATTAATGATCAAAAAAATATAGATAGAGAAGTAAAATCGTGATCAACTAAGGCGCAGATCCAACTCTCCGCATCTTTCAACTAAAAGAAGATAATGCCTCCACATTCTTTATGTGATTCCTTGGACCATTTCCAGAACAAGACCAAGCACAATAACTATAAACCGATACAGTCAAATCCTAGACACAACATTTTACGCTAAAAATAGAATTGTCAATCTTCATCCTCTAAGTGTACATTTTTATAATAGCTATAGAGGTTCTATATTAGAGCCTTAGTACGTCAAATTCAAGTTTCCCTTCTTCAGGATTGTGGCCCCCAAAACAAAAGTTGAATTAAATAAAAAAGTAATCAAAAGTTCAGTTCCTTTTTTTTTTTTTTTAAATCACCTTGAGACATTATTGGCCAACATTTTTATCATATGGGATTACAAACATCAATAGCAATGCAAATGACCATGCTATACGCGAGATATGACCCTCAATTGAGACCGATTCCACTAGTGAAATCGAATAACGCTCAAAAGAAGAAGACGTACGCCGAGACCTAATAATGAGAAAATTTCCGACACACCTGTAATCAAGCTCACATAAGGCTCTTTTTGAAAACACATATACAATCAATAAAAGTCTCTAATCGATCAAGAGCGACAAAACACAATAGCATGAAGGCCAACCAACAGAACGCCAAGACATAAATCTAAAGGGACAAAGACAAACTCAGAGTGCGGGATAACCAAGTCTGACCTGTTTTTCAAGAATAGGTTTTAATCTGTGTTTCCTCAAATCATGACCAAGTCTGACCTGAACTATAGGCCTCAAATGGGGAGGACAAAACGACGAGGAAACAAATGCAAATTCACTATATAGTAAATACCCACGAATTGTTGTGGTCTCAGAACACGAAAATGATAAGGAGCAGAGAATAATAGAAAGTAACACTAGATAATGTCCTCATTTGGTTCACTAGTTCAAAGTGTATTGATTTGAACAGAAAAATCTGAATTGCGTAGTTTAAACTGTAGTCTGAACCGACATTCAAATGTACAGTTAAATTTTAAGTTTGAATAGGGAATAAAATTTAAATTTGTGTTTAGTAACTAACCATTTTAAATTTGTATTTACTGTTCAAAAATAATTTGAACGGTTGAACTTGAGAGGAAACTAAATTTTAAATTAAACAATTTAACTCAATTTGAACAGATAATATAATTTAAACTGTCTACTTACTAAACATCAGTTCAATTTATACTCACCCTTCTAATTGAGTTAAATTGAGCAAAAGCGGTGGAAAAACGGGCAATATTTATTTGAATCCTGCGAACAGTAAGAAGGAAAGCCATTCAGGGTAAAAGTGCACGTGTTGGTTGGCAACTAAAATGCTTCTGAAATGCCAAGACTGGTATGATTATGCTAGACTGTGCACATTGATTGATGCTATAAAGATGCATAAATGGGTTTTAAAAGACACCGAGCAGGAACGTACTGTTACCACAAAAGGAAAGTTCAACTGACTTCCATACAAGTTTGGTCAGGTTTAACTGTGAGTTTGTCAGATTTTAGGAGATGTTTACTTCTTGTATTCGTCCTTAATTCTGAATCATGATTCATAAATCTATAATATTTTTCTTTCACAAAAAATATACGTAAAATGAGAATAATTCTGAATTATTATTCTAAATACATGAACTAAACATTAGTGTTTTAGATACCACACGAAGACGGCTCATATTGATGTTTCACAAAGCCAACAAAGCAAGGGTACAGTTGAAAGTTTGCTAATAAATAAGAATATTTTTTCTGTTTTTAACAAGAAAGCTGAGATATTTTGTTAAGATCAAAGGGAAGTAGAAACTAGAAAGAGATAAAAAAAATTGGAGAAAAAAACATAAAACATGAAAAGAGAAGGAAATTGCAACATACACTTTCAACTAAAATGAGTTAAAAGACGGAGGCCTATTGGTGCAGAAGACCCAGATTGCAACATACCCTTTCAACTAAAATGAGTTAAAAGACGGAGGCCTATTGGTGCAGAAGACCAAAATTTCAGTCCTTCGCATGGAAAATTTCGCGAAGAACAATTGTTCCTTTCTATCCATATTGCCCAATTCTAACGAAAATAACGCGCAGACAGAAAAGACACTATTGCTAAACTTAACTCATAAACAGGCAACTAACAGTCCCTCCACATCATAAGGCAATACGTTGTGAATTGCCTAAAGTCACTGATTCTAAATTCAGAGCAAGAAGGTTATATTGCAGAACACCGACATACCCAACAGAGAGTATGGTTGAAGAAAGGAGAAACCGGACGCCATCACAAGACATTTATCATCCTCTTCATCTCAGCAGACCTCCTTGGATCAGGTTCTTCAATTGCTCTCTCTGTAAGCACATGCTTGATACGACACATTGACTTCCTCACCTTATTTAACAAACAAATAATCATCAAGAATAAATAAGCATTCTAGTGCAAGGAAAACTTTTTATGCTGAAGAAAAAAATGGTAAAAAAGGACACTGGCAAGAACAAAATTTTATTTTGTACGGCGGTATTATTATAGCTTATTTCCTTCTTTTTAACCTTGACTAACTCAAAGATGGCAGGAAAAAACTCACTACATGGTATGTCAGGTCACCGCACTTCATGTGAATTGTAAAATGCAAGTTGCAACATCACAATTCACAACAATTGACAGTAATTCAACGCATTTAATACAATTTGAAAATGAACGAGGAACATAGAGTGCTAGTCATTGTAGTTTGCCAATATGAAACTATAATTCAGAAACATGATTTCTGCTAGCGATTCACCGGTATAATCCACTTTCACCAATTTTTTCTCATTGCAAGGGATCACCATTCATAGTGGTTTTTACCTAAATGAGATAATGCAATTACTGGTGCACTTTGTTAAGAAGAGCATCGACTGTGGGCTAAAGACTGATATATGAATATGTATCGGTGATCTCGTGATTTTAGGATAAAATCACTACTCATAAAGTTAATTACAAAAAAAGAAGAAACAACTTGATCCAGCCTTTAAGAACAATGACATATAACATGGTGCAACGAGATAGGAATTATACCTTGGGAATTCGCTCAGGACTAGGAAAGCGAAGATTTTGGGCATGAAGCATCTGTCGTTGTGTCATCAGCATGTTTTTCTCCTTCAACAGGACATACCACAACTTTTGAAGGTCATCCCAAGACTTCAAGCGCAGTTCAGAAGCTTTCCAACTACGACCTGACAATTGCAAATTAGTAGCATCACTTATTATTCATGTGATAAGAACAGAGGCAACTCATCAAGGAACAAACTTTCAAAATCTATTTCATGGAAAAAAAATGATAATAAAAATAGAATCACATACTGGAGAATCATGATTAAGTCGAAGTTTCAGTGCTTTGGTACAGGTGAACTGAGGTAAATTGCTTGAACTTATGCTTTTATGTTACATTTCCGCCAAAATAACAAGCACAGAAAATTCACCTGGGATTCGTGCCCATTGACCCCATGATTGATTCTACACTTGTACCTTTAGGAAATTTTCGGAGTTTGTTATACTTCAAACTTCCGTATCAAACCATGTAAAACACATTTTTCCTTCAATTCACACATTCACACAGTGACACAATCTTCTGTGTCCAATTAAAAATACATGTTTTCATGTACCAGTATTTTTTTTTTTTTTAATCCAGAAATCCCCTGAACTCACTTTGTGAGTCCTAGTGTGAAACTAGAGCCTTCAGCCAAACCCCACAATTTTTGGAACATAGGAAACTATACAACTCTTTTTTCATGCAGGTGCCCATGAGGTGGTCGAACCCTAGACCTTGTGGAACAAACCTAAGGCCTAACCATTCCAACCAACACCCCATGGGCTGTTTTCATGTTCCAACACCACATTATTATGTTTGCATGTACCAACATAACAATGCAACAACCTTCAAAATCAGGGGAACAAACCTAAGGCCTAACCATTCCAACCAACACCCCATGGGTTGTTTCATGTTCCAACACCACATTGTTAACAATGCAACAACTAGCAGAACCTTCAAAATCAAGGGCACTCCCACCCCCAGCACAAAACACATTCGGGTTTCACTTCATTACCTGCAATACTATAGTATGCCTACTTGTTCTATACAATATTTGCTAGCAAGAGTACCTAACGTAAGTATGTGAGAGCAAGGTTAACATAACACCCTATTAGCAAAAGTAATAGAATAACCATAGTATCGATAGAAGAGGAATGTACCATAGACAACCGGCTTATCGTCTTCTGGACTTCTGTCTACCTCAAAGAATTCCTCAAGAGGGTTGTATCCTGTCCTAACTGAAGAAGTAGCGGCTGCAGCAGCAACTGAAGTCTCCGACTTAGCTGCAGCAAGGAAAGTTCTCCCAATGTATCTCGATAGAAACATGACTCCGGTCCAATGGCTGCATAGGAGAGTGGAAGCAAAGATTATTGCAAAACAAAACAACAAAGATGGAAAAATGAAACACTCTTTTTCAATGACATTTTTTCAACAATAGCCCTTATCCAAGCTTGAGAACAAAGAGAAACACACCCACTAACACTCTAGAAGGTGACCAATGATTGTTGATTTCCATTTTGACCAAAATGACTCTAACATTAAGACCAGATTAGATAGAGGTTCTTAAAATCTAGAAAAACAAAAATTAAACAATCTATTGAAAAGATAATAATAACACCAAACACCATGAACAGAAATGCATTAAAAAAACATCCAATTCAAAATTTAATTTCTATATAATCAGTTTCATTTAACGTATATTCATAATAACTAACAAACTAAATCAACACAAATCTAGGAAATATCTCCTTTTAAAACCCAAAAAAAAAAGTAGAGGGAGGGAGAGAGAGAAAATAACTGCTTGTCTCCGCTTACCTTCTTCAGCTAAAGATAAAAGGTGCCTTTTTGTGGATTTCAACTCAGAATAATGGTATCATTTAGTATATTTCTTATAACTTTTTGGGGAAAAAAAGGATTTTAATTCTAAAATGCAGAGCATAAACCACTCTTTAAAGTCATATTAGTGTAGATACATACACATATAAAAGCATCAGTACCTACTTCTAGGACCTCTTAAACAAATGGTATATAACAAAGTGCAAATAAAACATATATCATTGAAATTGAGTTGTTACAAAACAACGTTAACTAGCACAAGCAACACAAACACTTACAAAAGACAGTGTCAAGGCCTCCAAGTTCAATTAGAACAAGTAATATAGAAAGATGGAATATACCCACATCAAGCGCTTTCAATATAAAAAACTTACAAGATGCTCTGATTGAATCATATCAAAATAAAAATTTGCAGCTAAATTTCCATGAATTTATAGAACTAAATGGCAACCAAGCCTTGTTTCAGTAAAATTCACCCCAAAATTGTACTCGCCGTGGATCCAACATGGATCAGAATCAAAGAAGACACGACAACAGACAACACCGAAAACTTAAACGTGCCAAAAATAGTTTCACAAAAACAAAATAAAATTCTAACAAACAACAAAATAAACGATTTATCCACTGTTTGATACCAAAAAAAAAAAGAAAAAAAAACTCACAAAACTCCAGCCCAGATCAAAGAAGAACAAACCACTCACCAAAAAAAATAATAATAAATAAATAAAACAGATCGCCTAGAACTTAACATTAGCTAAAAAAAGCTCACACCTTTGCACCCCAACTCAAAACCCACAAACCAAATTAAAAAAAAAAAAAAAAAAAAAGCAAACAAACAAACAAAAAACAAGCACCAAAACAAGAGATTACTTCGCCCAACGCAATTCAAAAATCCAAATTATTAACCCACGGAGAACACAGAATCAACAAAAACTCAATATTTAGCTGAGCAAAATTGCGATTGATAAATTTTCCTCACTAAAATTGCGATTCTCACAGCTTCTTTTCGGTTCCAAACACAAGAAAATAAAATCCTCTCCCATTTTCTTTTCTTATCCTCCCTAAAATCAAGGCTCCAAACAAGTTCCAAACCAAAGTTCTAACCCTAGGATTTTCACAGATTGAAAGTGAACGAAAGTTAGCATTTTTTTTTTAGTATATTCAATAGAAGGTTGAAGAAAAGGAGGAAAATGGAACGCAGAGAAGAAAGAAAAAACTGAGAAATGCAGAGATCGGCGTACCTCGGCTGATCGGCGGCGAGATTCTCACAGACGGCAGGTTGAAGACGAAGATGGTGAGAATGAAAGAGAGAATCCGCGGGAAGCAAAAGGGAAGAAGAGAAGGAAGTGGTTGGGATTTGGTGGCCTGAAAAAGTGGGCTTTATTTAGGAGTTGAATGTGGCCCAGCTTGATCAGTAAATGGACTCAAGTTGGGCTGCTTGATTAGCAGGCTGCATAAGTAGCTTCTACTATGGCCCATTTAACTCCTAAAAGCACTTAAAAAAAGGTGGGAAATAGGTCAAGATTTTGGAGGAATTATAATTACTAGGTCAATGTTTTAAAAAAGTTAATAAATAAGCTAACTTAAGGTAAATTTAGATTTACAAACACATGAATTTCTAAATATACTCTTGGTAAATATAAGTTATGTCGGCGGTCTCCCAGTCTTCGGCCGGCCGCGCCATAATCTGATAGGTTATGATCCATAACCTGATAGGTTATGATGCATAACCTAACAGGTTATACCTGCCAGCGGCCATAACCTGACAGATTACACCGGCCGCCAGCCATAATCTATCAGAGGTTATGATCCATAACCTGACAGATTACACCAGCGCCGACCATCGTCCATCAAGTTATGATCAATAACCTGATAGATTATGCCAATCGTCGGTCGCCGGCACTAGCCATAGTTTATCAGGTTATGTTCCATAACCTAACAAATTACGCCGACTGCCGGCCTCTTGTCACCGGCGCCGATCATAGTCTGATAAGTTATGATCCATAGACTGTCAGTTTATACTTTATAACATGACAACTTATGTTTCATAATCTGTCAATTTATGAGATTATAATCCATAACCTATCAATTTATAATCCATTAACTGTCACATTATGTTCATAACCTGACAAATTATGATTTATAACCTGTCAAATTATTAAGCATAATCTATTACATTATGTTGTTTTTTCAACGAATATCACTAGTTTTATAGCAACAATAATCAAATTGAAAAAGTCAAACACAAAAGAAATATCGAACAATCAATAACACAAAAAAATTAATTTATAAATTCAAATCTTAAAAACAAATCTTAGATCTCAGAATCATAATCTGCTATCGATTCAAGTATAATCTATCAGTAAATTATAGCATTTTCCCTTATTTGTTTTAATTTTTTAGTCTCTCAAACTTCTCAGATAGCTCATTTTCCACCTACCAAAAATAATTGACTCAAAAGCATCATATAGGAGATTTTTTTCTTTTTTGATGAAAAGATACTTTATAAGGCACACCGCCAACAAAGAAAAGGAACAAAGCTATTTACCAGCTACAAAACACTAGCACCACAAACGAAAGAGAAGCTCTCACAAACCTCGACCAAGAAAACTCACAATGCTCCAGACCATCTGCTAAGCCTTTAATGTCACAGATTAGCACTTGAGGTCATCTGCAGACCATCATATAGGAGAATTGATTTTCAAAAGCCAATAACTCTAATTCTTAAATCTGTGAGGTATGCATATATCACAAAGACGTGTAGAACATATGAAAGCAAATTATTTTTTATGGTGGTACAATCACATGGTAAGAATCCAAACACTGCATTGCACAATAACAAAAAGTAAAAAAAGCTAAATTGTCAAATTTAAACAAAAATACTTTCAACTGGAAAATAATACGATTAAAAAGTAAAGATATCGTTTTATGAACAAAAGATTTTCCTCTTTAGAAAGTAAGGCCTTTCTCATAGTTATCAGTCAATAATAAAGAATAATTAGAAGGATGAATAAAGTATAACCAAGTTAAACGAAAGAAATGAATGAATAAAGAACATCAATTTCTTATAACATCACTTACTTCATGCACTGAATTATTGTTATTACTCTGAAATAGTTTGTTGAACTATTGAGGAAAAACTTCAGATGAGTTGAAGATGTTAGGCAACAAAAAGTTTAATAGTGTCCATAACTCCTTAAGATTGTTTTGCATAAACCAAAAAAAAGTAAAAATTACTCAATATGTCAGATCAATGAGTCCATATTAAAACAGAACAATATGCTTGTAAATTATCGTCTCAGTAAAAATGCTTGTTTCTTCTTGTGAGGAAGACAAAAATTTTGTTAACAAAAAGAATTTTTTTCGTATAGTACCAGTTAACAATGACCTTAGTGGTCAAAAGGACATATGTATCCACCAAAACCACAAATTAAGATCCGGATCTCGCGAACTCGCTAAGCATAGAATTAGATCTGGCCAACTCAGATATGTAAATCCGGCGAATGGAGCTGCATGCAGACGGCAACGAGAAGAAGGGTCGATAACCAGGGTTTGTCTCCAAGCGTGGAGAGACGTTGTTGCGAGATCTTGCACTAAGGAGAACCAATGTTGCCACCTGTCATAGATATGGTGTCGAAGCATTGATGAGTAAACGGAATCTCAGACAACAACGAGAGGGGACTTTGATGTCAATGAAGGTACAACGACGGCGGCGAGAGGAGACTCACGAGCTACAGCTCTGGCCACCGAACCTCAGTTGAAGAAAGACTAGTTCTTCTTCTATTTAACAAATGCACAATTTTGATGAAGAGAAAACAGATCGAGAAAGAAAAAGGAAAAGGAAAAAAATAGAAGAAAATGGTAAATTTGGAAATGAAAAATTAGAAATACAAAATGGCCTATTTATTTTCATAAGTTGGTAAATTGGTCTATTGATACATTGGATTTATACTTATCTTTTGATACATCTAATTGAGTGTTTGTTAGTTTTATAGTAGCTTTAGTAGTTAATTTACGTGATTTTAGTTGGCTATGTAGATTAGCATCATTTTGAGTTCGTAGGTGCGTGTTGGAGTAATTTTTAGAGCTAAATTAAGATTGGAGAGCCCCGGCCTTAAAAGATAGCGCTTAGGCATTGAAATGGTTCATTTGCAGTTAAAAAACCTGAGAGAAAAGAGCCTAGGCTTTGTGCAATGGAGCCATGGCACCAAATTACAGAGAAACAATTTTCCGCCCAGGGCCGTGGTGCCCAAATAGTAGGGCCGCAGCGCTACTTCAAATTTTTGCCAATTTGAGTGATGTGGAGTTCCAAAAATTTACGACAATGCCATTATGATTTAAAACTCTATAAATATGATTTTTAGGGTTATTTTCTACATCTTTTTGGCGAAGAAAAGAATGAGAGAAGACGGGTCTATGAAGGAAAAGAGGATTTGTTCAAGAACGGAGTTCAATTTTGAATTCGCCAAACAGTTTTACTCTCTCTTGAATTTCTTATGTTAAATTTTATTGTCATTATGTTTTCTTTTTCAATGATGTTATAAATTTCTAGACTAATGCTACATGTATAGCCAAGGCATGAATATTTAATTTCCGTTATTTTCTTTTAATGAAGTTTATTCACTAAGAGTTTTCCATTCATGTATGCGTTTCTTTTATTGGTCTTAATGCTTTCAATAAATTGATCACTTGTTGAATTGAATTGAAAACCTAAATTGAAACCCAAGAAGGAGATTTTTAGGAATAGTTTCTAATAAAAGGAATCGTAAGGTGCGTAGGACATCGAGAGATAGTATTACGACTTGCGAGAGCAATTTTGGAAAAACTAAAGAACTTAATGAATTTCTAAGATGGCGGGATTCACATCTAGCGATAGTGAATTTACATGTTAAAAATATTTTTAATAGCATCCACAGAAAGACAATTAGATAAATTAAGGTTTTTCGTTCTACTACATGAATGAGAGGCGATGTTAGCGAATAGTTGGAATTAAATAGGAATTGTCTTGGTGAAACTTGTATGCTTTAGTATTTTCTTTGCATTGATCTCTTTTCATAATTATTTTACGTATAATTTGTTATTTTATTTTGCTTTCTTTTCAATTTTGATCCATCTCAAAGATGTTATTTGTCTAAATAAAGTTAAAAATATAAATTTCAGTAATTATTAAGCTAGTCTCCGTGGGAACGATATCTTATTCACTCATTATATTGCTTGTACGATTCGTATGCTTGCGAAAAATCACATCATCTATTTACCTCCAAACTTTTAAATTTTGGACTATTTCCTACAATTTCTCAAAAAAAATATATGGCTTTTTTTAAAAGACAAAAATAGGGTTTTTAGGCATATAGCAAAATTTTTAAAATATTACAAAAATAACAAAATTTTAAAATCATTAGAATAATAACTATATCATTATGCAGCACAAAATGTAGCATCATTATAATAATGATGAAGTCATTTTTGCTATATTTATAATATTATGAAAATTTTGTTAAATTTCAAATCAAGGTATGAAATTTTATCATGTAGTGTAATTATCATAAGAGAAGAGAATGTAATTATAATGTATGGTAAAAGTTTATAAAGGACTTGTTCTTTTGAGTGAAAAATTAAAAAAAAAGGTAACTCGAGTTACAACTTTATTCGGGTTCATGTCCTTTTAAGTTTAAACTAGAGTTTAAACTCGAGTTTAGGACTTAAACTCGAGTTCAAGTCTCCCCTTCAACTCGAGTTCAGAAACTCGAACTCAAATTAATGAACAATATTTTTTCTATTTTTAAAAATGCTATAACTTTTTCGTTTTAATTCTGATTGAGATGATTTTTTTTTCTATGCGTTGACAACGAAAAGACAAATAAAACCCGACCCATATACCCTATTAAAATTTTTCATTAGCATTGAGTTTTTATTAAAATACTATCTAAATACAAATTCAAGTTTTGACTCACTCAAACACAAATTCAAAAAGATTCTTATCTAAAACCATAACTCAAATGTACACTTCTACTTTGTTTTAAGTAAGAGTAGATACTGAAGGCTTACGCTTGCTTTAAAAAAAAAGGAGAATGTTGTAAATAGTAAATTTATGAAACTAAATTAAATAAATAACATATTTTAAAACTAATTGAAGTAAAATAGCAACTTACTGTATAAATATTTTATTTACAATAGTAAAAAATATATTTATTAGTCCTAAAAAGAAATTTTGCGTGAAAAAAATCTTTTTTTCAATCATGAAAGAAACATTTATACAGTAAACTATTATTTACTCTAAATAATGTTAAAATATGTCATTTACTTAATTTAATTTCACAAATATGGTATTTATTACAAATTTTGAAAAAACAAATGTGCCCATTTACTACTTTTGCTCGTGAACTAGAGGAAGAGAAATTTGAAGAATGTTACAAAAACCCCTTACTTTTAAGTCATGGAATTTTGGATTTGTGTTTCTTAAAAAAACTAATTAAAATTAACATAAATTTAAACCACATAAAAAATAAATCCAAACCACAAATAAAGTACGATATAAATTTGAAATCCAAAAATCTGTAAAAATTGTGGCCTGTTATCGAATTTCCTACGAGAGGAATTTGACTCTGGCAAGTTGATATTCAAGCACTGTCAAAAAAAAAAAAAAACACAGTTTATATATAAAGGTGGTACAGGTGAATAACTGTCTTTATTAGTCACGTTGAGCCTAACTTTCCCGCGTTTGTTGCTTGGATTGAAAATATTAGTCGTATTTAGAATTGATCTCGTTTTTATTTTTTATACTTCTTAAGAAAGAAAAAAATGAAAAACGTTTCTAAAATAACGTTTGTCGCAATAAAAACAAAAAATAAAAATGAAAACTATTTTTTAATTTAGTGTAAAATAAAAGAGAAATAAAAAATGACTTTTAGTCGTTTTTCATTTTTTGTTTTTATTTTCTTCTCTCTCGAGCAGAGAGAGAGACATTAATGAATTTTTTTATACTGAAAATAATCTCTTGATCAAACTACCAAACACATTTTCAAAAATAATTTATGTTTGAGATTGAAAACGTTTTCATTTTTATTTTCATATAAAAAAACCATTTTAGAACGAATTCTAAACGCCTCCGTTAATTTCTATTATTATTATTTTTTTTGCGTTGTGGTGATTTTTTTTTTTTTAGATATGCATAATATCACATATTAAGTGATAACATTTTAAATTTTTATAAAATAAAATACTATAATAAAAATATTTAAACCACAGTTTTAAACGTCACTTAAATAGACGTAATTTTTCAAGAAGATGGGGTACTTGGTGTTAATCCTATGTCACAATCGTAGTTTTCAAATTAGCGTATGAAAGAATCATGAATAAATGGAGGACTAACCACAGAACTTGACTTATAGTTTTGTTTTCTTCTTTCCTTCTTTTTTGTTTTTTTTTTTGGGCAATATTCCACTTTAACTTTAGTATTTGGCTTCTTCTGGTGTTTGCCTTGAGGTGGTAGAATTCCAGAGGATCTCACACATACAAATATCCACGTAAATGATGTGACACTAAAACTTATTAGGATATATAACCGTTATTACTCATTAGATAATTCTGACTAGTTGGCCTCGTTCACTTCGCGGATTCGAGTTTTCAATTTGAGTTGAGATGTGACATTTTCTTAGAGCTTTTCACTGTAGCAGAAAAAGTTAGATGTGACATTTTCTGAGAGCTTTTTACTGTAGCATAAAAAGTTAGATGTGATATTTTCTGAGAGTTTTTTACTGTAGAAACTTCCCGTTCACTTCGTTGATTCGAGTTTTTTTACAGTAAAAAGCTCTCACAAACAATCACATCTAACTTTTTTGCTACAGTAAAAAGCTCTCACATAAAGTCACATATCAACTCGAATTCTAAACTCAAATCAGCGAAGTGAACGGGCCCTTAAAACTGAAAACTCGAATCGGTTAAATGAACGAGGCCAACATGATAATAACATCTTCCAAGTTTTTCTTGCTTTTTACTATTAAGCCGGTTTGTTTTATATATTCAAACTTAAATCATTAAATTTTACTATAACTTTTTTCTTTATAAAATATTTAAATTTTAAACTTCATAATTAATAATTATGATTTGAGTATACATTCTGAAAATAATGTCTCTCTCCGAAGTTAATGTATAAATAATGAGTCAATTGACGTCTATTAAGATTCAAATTCAAACCATATTCTTGACAATAATAAATAGACCAAATTCAAAGTGGGGAAAACATAGATAGAGAAGTTTCCTTTTCTCTAGTCATGGGGCCTAATAAGTACATGTTGATATTGGTGTGAATGTGAAATAGACATAGTAACCACTAATAAGTCTAGTATTGTGCATTACCAAACAACCCACGTCTATTTTGGATTAAAAAGAGCAAAAGGAAAGTGTGTGGGTGAAAGAATAAAAAAGAATCAAACAAACAACCATATCTCTTGCCATCTTTCTATAATCTAAAAGGACCTAAAAAGGCCATAGAATTTGCTAAATTGGCGGTCCCTTTCATTGCATGGATGCTAGAGTTGGGTGAATTGGGGCATCCCCTAATGAGCTGAAAACAACACCCATGTTCTGTCCTTTGTTCTCTTCCCCTTCATCCACCTTTTTTTTTTTTTTTTTATGCTCTCTCTCTCTCTCTAAATTTCAATATTTTTAACAATACCCATAATTTCTAAAATGCAATTTTCCAATATTTCAATCATTTTTAACATACTATAGTTTTGCCCAAGTGATTTCAATCATTCTAATCTTCAATTAAGGTTAGGTGATTTGAAACATATCTTTAAAGAGCTCCCACAAATATGATTTTAATATCTCCTTGATTGACACATAATAAAAGTTGATAAGGAAATCTACAGCCTTCAAAGAAGAGGACAAACTTATTCAGCTCCTTCCCTAGATAATATTCCCAACGCTCATTTTCTTTTTCTCACCTTTCAAAATATTGACAAAAGTTGTTCATGGACCAATCAATGTGCACACCTAATCTTTCAAAGTGGCATAATTGAGACTATCATGTGGGCACAAGAATTTTGTAGGAAACATAATGATAATTGATCAACTTTTTTTTGGTTAAAAATTTGGGTCAAAGAAAGCTTGATTAGTCTAGACGGTTGCTTTAAAAGGAGAACAACACACGTATTTTCTAATTATTATACTTGAATAAAAATAACCAATATCCCTCTAATATTGGCCATGAAATGCCTATTCATTACCTAATCCCATTCTAAATGATTTTTTTTGGTCTTATTCTTAGCTTTTCACATGATGATGTGTGGCTTCTCGATCTTACACTAATTTCTTATACTATTGGCCAATCAGATACGTTGAGTAATTCACACCCACAACATTCATAAGAATTACTCATTGCAACAAAAACTAGTACTAGAAAGAAAGATTTAGCCCATTTACTCTAAATTTTAGGATAAATGACTTTATTTCACATTTATATGCATCAAAGTCATACAATCTACTTCTACCTCATAGGTTAAGTGATTGCAACAAACTTTAGCTTGGCCAAAACAAAGAGCAAATAATGCACTTTAAATGCCCACCGACTTTTCTTTTATCTTTTCTCATGTCAAATACAAACACTCGAAGCTTCGCTGACTTTATTCTCCTCATAATTTTTTTTTTTTGTATTTTTTTATGTAAATGAATTATTTTCTTGTATTTTCTCTAAGAGGTGATTTTCTTTTCTTTCTTTTTTTTTTTTTTTCCTAGTCGGAGTTTTTTGGGCGTATATGTTTCACACTTTGACCAATAAAAATGAATTGCATAAATACATGTAAATAACCAGCCATGAATTGAATCACCAACCACAACAATACCATGTGCCTACATCTTTACAACTCCTCCTTCCCCACCCATATAGTGTGAACATTTAATCCCTACATATATATATATATAATATTTAGTCTCTTAATCTATGTCTCCACACGCATAAAATATGTCAAGAATA
The DNA here is from genome assembly GCF_000414095.1 of Morus notabilis. Classification (NCBI taxonomy): domain Eukaryota; kingdom Viridiplantae; phylum Streptophyta; class Magnoliopsida; order Rosales; family Moraceae; genus Morus; species Morus notabilis. Next base: position 111,203 of record NW_010367715.1, read on the forward strand.
GAATTTGTTCTGTCGAACTAAAATTTCATTTGCATCAGTACGTTTATTAATGTTTAAACATTCTTTATCCATATTTGGATAAAAAAATATTTAAATTTTAATATATGATATATTTTCGCGCATACTTTAAAATTAAACACATTAGAAAATATATACATGTATAATGAAATTTAATGAAATTTTGATAATTTAGAAAATATTGGTGATCTATGTAACAATTAAACAACGTGTCCGAAAGCTTAAAACATTGGCATTATCCATATTACCTTAATAATAAGAATTTTTTTTTTATAATAATCTAATTAAAAACACATTAAAATAAAGAAACGTATATAAAATTAAACTGATTTAATATCTTTACGGTGGAGCATATTCTTTTTGTACTATTTTAATTTTTATTATTAAATTAGTTTTTAAATGGTTAAGAATGTATTTGGTATGAGAATTTGTGTCATGATTCAAATTATAATTCGTACCTCAGTATAATATTTTTTCATAAAAAATACACATAAATTAAAAATAATTTTAAATCATAATTTTAAATTCGTGAACCAAACGTTTACTAAATTTATAAATACCTCGTTCATTTCACCGATTCGAGTTTTCAGTTTTAGGTTTCTACAGTAAAAAGCTCTCAGAAAATGTCATATTTAACTTTTTTGTTACAGTGAAAAGCTCTCTGAAAATGTTACATCTCAGCTCAAATTGAAACTCAAATCTGTGAAGTAAACGAGATAAAAATTCATATGAAAAAATTTATAACAAATTACACATAATGATTTTTATCGAAAATCGAGCCGTTAAAAAATTAACTTAGCGGTAATGAGTCATTGGATTTTAGGACCAGGACAGTATAAAAAGTAACAGAAAATACCAAAGAGAAAAATAAAAAAGAAAAAGAAAGAGGCTTACAGTTGTTATGCGACAGCAAGGCAGTGATTGGGGGGATTGCTACTGGAATTTAGGGATGAGAGAATTTGTCGGCTGTCCTTTTATTTTCTCCCTCTTTTGCTTTTGGGCACTCCCAACAAATTCTTTTGTTACAGCGACCACGTGGCCACCCTAGTGAAATTCCCAAACTGCTCTCCATCCTCATTGCTGGAAAATAATTAAGGACCGTTTAATTCGTTGATTTAAGTTTTTAATTTGAATTTAGATGTGATTTTATATGAGTATTTTTTATTGTAACTAAAAAGTTAGATGTGATTATTTCTGAGAACTTTTTACTATAGTAAAAATTAAATTCTAAACTCGAATCAGTAAAATAAACGGGACCTTAAAATTTCACCTTTTAAGGGTATTAATGTCTTTTCAGGAAGCAACTATATTATCTTGTTTAATTAATTATTAATGAGACATTTAGATCGTAAATTTAATTTATGATTTTAATTTTTAAAATTTAAATTTTTTATAAAAAAATTCTATAAAAAATTAATAACTATAATTTAAAATTATAGATAAATTTTTAAAATAAACATCTCATAAATATTAATTAAAACTAGGGAGAGAGATATATATTTTTTATTTTTTTTAAGGAGAGAGAGACCTTTTTTAGGTGCACCTTTCTATGGGTGTCTTGGAATCCGCGAATTGATATTTGAAACCCAAGACAGCTTTTTTCTATCTTACTGCAAAACGACGTCGTTGATTCCCCAACAAACAAACAACACTTCAACATAAGATTTTTCCCCCTTTTTCTTTTTTTTCTTTTTTTTTTTTTTACGGCGTTTTGCTTAAATAACTTAACAGTCAACATTGGACAATAAAAAATAATAAAAGCAAAAATAGAAAAAGCTTAATACCTCTGTACTCGAAAGCTTATTAACCAAAAAAAAAAGTCTGTACTTATTAATCCGTCCGATCCTTTATAAATAAGAAATGTAATACGACATTATTTTTTTGAAATAATATAAAACGATATTTATTTCATATTTTTAATTAAAATAATTAACGATTTAATTCTTTTTCTACTCATTAGTTAAATGGTTAATAATTTTAAAGAACGCCTTTTACACTAACTGATATTAGTCATTTAGTTTTTTGTATTATTCTATTAATGTAAAAGTTTTTTTTTTTCAAATTCAATAAAGTTATCTATATTGTAAATTTAATAATATTAAAATAATTTATATTTAGGTAACATAAAGAGTATGGTTAGACTGAATTATTTAAAAATTATTAGTTAAAATAACTTTTTAATCATTTTAGCTAAAATTTAACTAAACTTTAGAGATTCTTTAGAGAAGCTTAAAAAAATAAATAATAATGCTATTAATTTATGTTTAATAGAATGTTAAATCTTCTTACTTTACATATAAGACTGATTTTTCGTGAAAGATTTACACCTGTTCACGTATAAATATAGAATTAGTAAATCTCAATTCGTCTAATATAGTAAGGTAAATCTACTAAAAAAAGCTATATAAATATGATTATAATGAGGCATTTTTAACTTATGTAAAAATAATATTAAGTAGTATTACGTAAAATAAATGTTTAATAAAAACTTGAAATAAACATCTTTAGCATCTGATTTCTACCTCAAGTCTTTGGCTGTGTATATACATGATACACATAATTGAGAAAAAAAAAATTAATTTTCAATTAATTTCACCGATTTAAATTTAAAATTTAAATTTTGTTATAATAAAAAATTATAAAAAATAATTATATTTAATTTTTTTATTATAATAAAATAATTTTATATAAAATTATATTTTAATTTAAATTAAAAAACTAAACAGACTTTAAGTAAATAAATAAAACTAAAAAAAAGCAAAAAAAAAGTAAAGCTAAAAAAAAAATCCAACAAATTTATTATGTATGTTGGGACGTAATTTCAGGTTAGAAGAACCGTACACGATCTTAGAGAGAGAAACGGTGAAATACCCACATTCCATTATACTTTCTAGAGAGAGAAAGAGAAACGAAAAAGCAGTGGAGCTAAGGCTGCTAAGCTAGCTCCGATCATCATTCTTCCTTCATTCACTAATCTTCACCAGCTTATATATATATATATATATATATATATACACGCACTGAGCAAAATCATTTCTGTTTTTCTTTTCTCTTTTGGAGTGACCAAAAAGCAAAAAAAGGAACAAAAAAAAAAAAAAACATTTTTGGGCAGTGGGGTATATGGGTTTTTGGCTTTAAGCTTTCTCACCGCTTTCGATTTTGCTTCACAACCTACACACACCTAGTTAAAAGGTACTTTTTCTTTTTTTCTCTTCTTTTCTTTCTCCTTAACTTTCTTAATCATCTTTTTTTGCTCAATTATTATACGCATTACAAAACTCTCACTGTTTCAAAGCTAAGCTTAGCTCTCTACTGTGCAACATATATAATTGTTTTTTTTTTCAAGCTCTATTATTATTATACATGTGAGTTGTTTGTTTCATTTCAGTCTTCTGGGTCACTGAATTTTCCACTAGTTTCTCTGTTTTTCTTCAAGTTTTGGTGTTTTTCGGTAGATTTGGGATCTGAGTCTTGCTCAGATTTGGGTTTCATAGTGTTTGTTTTGTTATTTGTATAGAGAGAGAAAGTTCTAGACAGAGAATGGCAGGAGGAGGAGCTGGTCCGAAGGCAGACGAGCCACAGCCACATCCACCAAAGGATCAGCTACCCGGAATCTCTTACTGCATTACCAGTCCACCTACATGGCGTGAGTTTTCTTTTTTCTTTTTTTTCGGTTTTTTTCTTCTTTGTTTTTGGTTGTTATCTTGATTTGTGATTCTGAAATCTTGTTTCTTCATGATGAAAGTGTTGGATTATTCAATTATTATGATTTTTTTGGGTTTTTTTTGTTAGTAGTCTGATTCTTCTGGATCCTTTAGGTATATTTTGTGTATGTTCTTTTCTTTTGGTGGTTTTGTTTATTTATTTGTTTAATTTATTTCTTTTCGGCTCTTTATCCTTTGTACGTAATTGTTGAAACTTGAAAGTAGCTTTTCTAAGTTGCCTTGCCTCTTTATCTTTGCCAGACACAGATACCACTTTACATAAAGGAATGTTATTCTTTTGAAAAGACGAAAGAAATTAAGCTGATTATATTGATAAGTCTGTACCACCAAAAAGGAAAAAAAAAAGGGAAAAGGAGAAAATAAATCCAATCATGTAAGAAAGGAAATAATTTTTTTCTTTTCTTGTTCCTATTGGTATTTGTGAGAATTATTGTTTAATTTCTTCCTGATAATTAATTCTTTATATTAATTATGTCCTTCCTACTTCCTGATAATATTTTAGGGTCTTAGGATCTTGTTTTCTTTTGTTTTAGTTGTTATCTAAGAATATACCTACTGCTAAATACGTTGACTCCACTTTGACTGTATTTCTATGCAAATGATATAAGATGAGAGAATTCTGTGGTAGGGGTACGAAATATTACTCTATATGTTGGACACAATCTCCAACTGTCAAATCATGTCAGAATCATTATCGGGTTAAGAAAATATGGCATAACCAAAATTAACAAGCATTTGACGATTAAAGGTTGTGCCTTGCTAGTAGGTTATTTTTTCATACCGTAGTCCCTACCATAGAATTCTCCCACAAAATGTTTCTATTCCAATGTCACTTTTTAATATTATCTATACGTTTCTTACCTAACATATGGGAATGGTTGCTTGAGCATCTCTTAACATCATGACAAATTTGGTGAAATTTTAAATGGACTTATTTTTGCACTTGGGTAATCTGGAATCTTTGTAAGTCATTTGAGCAAAATTCTATTGTTACTCTCACCTACCATTCTAATGACTAATGAGGTTTATGAAATATTTACTCATTAAAACGGTGGCCCATTTCTGATGCAGCTGAGGCCATTCTGCTTGGTTTTCAGCATTATCTTGTGATGCTTGGCACCACGGTTCTCATTCCCACTGCTCTTGTTCCCCAGATGGGAGGTGGAAATGTAAGGCCTAAGAAGGAATTTCACTTATATCATTGTTGATTTGATTTGATATATCAATAATGATTCATTGAATCATCGTATTTGCCAACTTTTAGGACGAGAAGGCTAAGGTGATCCAGACGCTGCTCTTGGTCGCCGGTTTGAACACATTGCTGCAGACAATGTTTGGGACTCGATTACCTGCTGTTATTGGGGGGTCGTATACCTTTGTTCCCACCACAATTTCAATTATCCTTGCCGGTCGATTCAACGATTCCTCAGATCCTGATGAGGTTTCACCATCTGAACACCTTAACATTTAACTTTGTGGTGTTCTTATAAAACATCAAGCTGATTATTAATGACTAATTCAATACACATTCAGTTTCATGTTAACCATACTTTTGGAACTCCAAGAGTAGCTCAACTGGCCTTGGATTTCTTTTTACAAGTGGGATGTAGCGCCTAGTGGGCCACTCATCCAGAGTTTAATTGGGGCTTATCAGATCCACATGGTTTGTGGGGATCCCTCCCAAGGGCCGAAAGAAAATATTTCTGATTTTTATTGACATTGTCATTGATTGAATTATGAAAGTTTTCAATTTCCTTATGGGATTTCATTTCAATAGTTTAAGATGAAGAAAATTGGTGTTCTTGAAGATTACATAAGTCTCATTGACATTGAAAGTTTCTGTTCTCATATTGAGAATGTTCTTATATCATTCCAGAGATTTAAAAGGACAATGCGAGCAATTCAGGGTTCTCTCATTATTGCTTCAACTCTTCAGATTGTCTTGGGTTTCAGTGGCCTTTGGCGCAACGTCACCAGGTTGGTTCACATTAGATAATATTCAGTAATGCCTGAACAATTTGGATGAATTATTAGCAAATAATTGTGATTGGTTGGCTTGCATGGGTTGGGCTCACATGAGACCATTATTAAAAAAAAAAAAAAAAAACTGAGTGACTATATTCCATATGGTGCTAAGTAATGAATGCTTGATATTACTTGAATCGAAAGTACAAGTTAACTCAACTTTTTATACACTTTTCGCTGTTTTCTTTGCAGGAGTATTTTTAAAACAAGAATCCAAACTTAAAATTTGTGATGCTAAATTTTTTATTTTTTCATTTTTTTGTCAGGTTTTTAAGTCCACTTTCAGCTGTTCCTTTGGTAGGTCTAGTTGGTTTTGGCCTCTATGAGTTAGGTTTTCCTGGGGTACGTGTTCTTTCCGCACAGTGCACATTAATGCATGAACCGAATTTCATTGTGACGATTGTTCGCTAATGATTCTCCTGGATGTTTAGGTTGCCAAATGTGTTGAGATTGGACTTCCACAGCTTATTCTTTTAGTCTTTGTTTCACAGGTGAAGTATTCTGATAACCATAAAAGCTGTTGCTTTTCTAGCTTTAGTGTCTCTCTAACTCTGTTCTGTTGCCTGTTTCTTTATTGCTAAGATGGTTTTCGTCAATAACTGCTGTGCAGTATTTGCCGCACATATTTCACACAGGAAAGCATGTCTTTGACCGGTTTGCTGTCATATTTACGGTGGTGATTGTGTGGATTTATGCCCACCTGCTCACTGTTGGTGGGGCATACAATGATGCAGCCCCCAAAACACAAACAAGCTGCCGTACTGATCGGGCAGGACTTATTGATGCTGCTCCATGGTTAGTATAGATTGTGTTCTTGGTGTTAGTTTCTCTTTCCAACATTTCTACTATGTTAAATACCTATCTTTGTATCAATAATTTAATCCCAGGTTCAGTAGCTTTACAGATGGTTGTATGCCTATGACAACGATGATGCTTTTTATCATCATTTTTGTTGTTGGTATAGATGTTAGTAACTTGTTTATTTGACTTTCAGTTCTTAGGAGTATGCATTATTCTTTTAAAAAAAAATTTATGGAATCATAATTCGTTTCACTTAGATGTATAATTAACTCACTTGTGTAACTGGTTGGAGAGCGGGGAAGGAGAAAGAGAACACGGGCATGGCTTGGTGTTCTTATCGATTAACAGTATAAAATCGTCCTTACAAGAATTTGGTTGTGCAGGATAAGAGTTCCTTACCCATTTCAATGGGGAGCACCTTCTTTTGATGCTGGTGAAGCCTTTGCCATGATGATGGCTTCTTTTGTTGCTCTTGTGGAGGTCAGTTTTCTCCGGCCCTTTTCACTTTTTTTACTAGCTTAAAATGAAAAACCAAAAGGCAATTTCCTTTATCACCACTCTTTTCTTTTCACTGCCAATTTATTTGTACCTTCTCAATTATTTTCAGTGTCTTGCTTTGAATTCCACGTATGGGTTTTTGATGTGTGATTACCTTTTATTCTCCAATCTTTAAAAGCATTGAATTTCATATTATATTCAAATTCTTTGAATGAAAGGACAGTTTTTTTTAAATTTAATTTAATTAATTAATTAATTATTATTATTATTATTATTTTATTTATTTATTTTTAACTTTGTTCGAAACTACAAAACCCTTTTAGGCATAATCAAATGCTACCATGCCTGATAGATACTTTTCTCGATTCAATCCACATTTTTTTTGAAGCTTATGTAATTTCGTCCAATTGATGAGTGATTTCTAACATATGACGAACGATGTAAACAGTCCACTGGTGCTTTTATTGCGGTTGCAAGGTATGCTAGTGCTACGGCGATTCCACCTTCTATTCTCAGCCGCGGAGTTGGTTGGCAGGTATGAAAAATGTCCCCTTTACATGACACAATGTGTGAAATTTATCCAAATTTTGGTACACCACGTCTGCATTTATTCCATTTCCACCGTAACTTCTATTGTCCTTTGGATGCGTTTGTAGGCTAGTGTACCATAGATGTAACACTTGTACTCCATATTTGGTATGTCTACTTTCTATGTTTCAGCATCAGGCAGATTAAAAATTCACAAAATAGAAAAGCTTGCCCATCTTGTACGAAAGATTAGTGGTAGGGATCCCAATTTTTTGATACCAACTCACATGGTAGAGTTGTCATCTCTCCATTGGTAGATGCAATTTTGTAATATTAACTTGAAAGGCCTACCAATAAAAGAATGGCCGCTCATATACCACGTGAATTGGTATTAAAAAGTTGGGATTTCTAGCATTATTCCGCACGAAATGGCAATGTACTTGAAATATATAAGATGGTAGGACGGTTGAAAAACATCAAAATCAGGGTTGAATATATAGGCAAAAAATAAATCTCTTTCTGGCTTCTTGAGTATGGAGGGTGTGCAACAATACTGTCTGTTTCTGCAATGTTCCGATCTGTTGTGGAATTCTACTGACTTTTAGTTTCTGGTCATTGTTGACTAATGATATATTTCTGCAACCAGGGAATTGGCATTCTGATTTCGGGGTTGTTTGGAACTGTGAATGGGTCCTCAGTATCTGTGTAAGAATATTAACAAGGACGGACTTAAGCTGTTTAACTTTCTATCTTTAACTAGGAACTGAACTTCCACTTTTACCTGAAAACTTCCCTTTAATATGGGCAGAGAGAATGCTGGTCTTTTGGCTTTGACACGCGTTGGCAGTCGAAGGGTGGTGCAAATATCGGCGGGATTCATGATATTTTTCTCCATTCTTGGTAAGTTGGTAATATATGAGATATTCTGGAATTAGGATTCTACTTGGAACAGTTTTTACTTATAATTACTCATTTTCTAACCATTACAGGGAAGTTCGGAGCTGTATTTGCTTCAATCCCGGCTCCCATCATTGCTGCTCTGTACTGCCTTTTCTTCGCTTATGTTGGTATGAGCTTTGATTTAACCATTTAACAAGCAGATGTGTGATTTCTGATTCATTTCTTGAGTAGTTTAAGTGAGCTATATCTTCTTTTCTTTTCTTTTCTTTTTTTTGGTAAAATGTGAGCAACATTATATTATGTTTTCTTCCATATGTGCAGGCTCGGGAGGTCTTAGCTTCCTGCAGTTCTGCAACCTCAATAGCTTCCGAACAAAGTTCATCCTCGGCTTCTCTATCTTCATTGGTTTGTCTGTACCGCAGTATTTCAATGAGTACACAGCAATCAACGGTTACGGTCCAGTTCACACCGGCGAAAGATGGGTAGGGACCAGATGTCCTTTTTCTTTTGTCTTTAAAGTGCTTAAGCTTTAGTCAATGTCATGTGATGGTTAATCATGAATCTCCACATAATGCCTTTCCTCTATGCTTGGCAGTTTAATGATATCATCAACGTCCCCTTACAATCAGAAGCGTTTGTCGCGGGCTGCGTGGCGTATTTCCTCGACAATACGTTACATAGGAGGGATGGCGCAATCAGGAAAGACAGAGGTAAACATTGGTGGGACAAGTTCAGGTCCTACAAGGGTGACACAAGAAGTGAGGAGTTTTATTCTCTTCCATTCAATCTAAACAAATACTTCCCATCTGTGTAATTTTTGGGGATGTTGAGTTACGACGGAGTTCTCTCTTATCGAGTAACTGATCCGTCTGAAGTTATCTCACTAGCTCTTTCTCCCTGCTGTAACGTTATAAAACCATTGTTGTTAATTGTGCATCTTTTTCACACGCTTAAGCAAGTATTAGCTTAGTCTCTTTCCTTTTGTATGACGCTTTTAGTACAATTTCATTCCATTATATTCCTTGCTGTAAATCCAACTAAGGGAAAGTGAATCTAAAGTAGCAATGAAGTTTGTCTGCTCTCCATCTGTTTTGTTCTTCCGTGAGGTTTGAAGAGAAAGTACAGAGAAAATGGCGTACCAAATTAGTTATGCAATCTCTTTTTTGAGAAAATTCATGGTAGCTTGGTATGTTGAGAAACGTCAGCCTTGAACGAATATGTGTATTTTCTTTTTGACACAATGCGGGATCGAACCGTATTCTCTTACATTCCGTTTGGTAGAAGGGATGAAGGGTAGGAATGGTAGAAAGAGTTGAACGAGATGTGTAATATGAAGGATGTAAATGATTATAGTAGTAATCTTTCTATGTTGTTTTTTTTTAAAAAAAAAAAAAAAAAAAAGAGAGTTGAAAGGATAATTGGTGTCTATTTTATTATTTGCTAACAATTATTTTAGAGCGTAAAATATTCTTGTAATCTTAAGGGTGGTTCAAATTAGGATTCAAATTAGTGATTTTGATTATGATTTTTGAAATTTAAAAATTTTTTTTAAGAGAAAAATACTGTAGCAGAATCAAAATTACGAGTTTAAACTCATTAAGAACTCATGGAACAAGCGTATACTAAATTTGTTAGATTTTATATACACGTAAACTTATGAAAGAATCTAAATTGGTGGGTTCAAAGGAGAGTCTCTCCATTCTCTTAGCCCTCCAACCAAACAATGGATTTGTCCTCCTCCCCATCCCTCTTCCTCTAACACACTCCAAAACAAAAGCCTTATCCTATCCCATTTTATGCCATAAAAACTTTGGTGTAACTTATTTAAAACAACAATTATATAAATTGTTTTTTTTCTTTTTTATAGAAAAAGAGTGAAAGAAAGAGAAAAAAAGACCAAAGAAATAAAAACGAAAGCGGAAAAAGATATAAAGCAAAAGATAAGGAAAAAAGTCTAAAAAGTTATAAAAAAACGTTTCGCTTAATGGAGGAAAAAAACTCCTCGCGAAAAATTATTTAAAGCTCGTTCATTTTACCGATTCGAGTTTTCAGTTTAAGTTTATACAGTAAAAAGCTCTCAGAAAATATCACATATAACTTTTTCTGCTACAGTGAAAAGCTCTCAGAAAATGTCACGTCTAAACTCGAATTAAAAACTCGAATCCGCGAAGTGAATGATGCCTTAGTAAAAACGAAATGAGGAAAAAAAAAAGTGCAATTAATGCACTACACCGCATGAAAAACGCACAAAAGGGTATTGAAATCGCTTAACGAAACGGCACTAAAAAAACCCATTCTTGTTTATATATGTTTTAAATGATTTAAAGGATTATAGTCCTTAATTGGAATTATGGAATTGCAGACACTATGCAGGGAAACTATGACCTCAGTACTGGTTTGAGGGATGTTTCGTATGCAGCGTAGTCAATAAGGCCAAGTTTGAGAATAATTCATGGTCTACACTTGATTACTAATAAGTGATATATATATATATATATATATATAATGATATAGAAGGACCAGCTTGCCTTGTTGGACCCATTGGGGCATTAAGACATGAATATAAGTGAGAACACATGAAGAAAGTTATTAGTCATCACTTTTAGGCGTAAATGGTATAAATATATACACAATGAGAACTGAAGTGAATATTCTTCTGTTATGGTCAAATGGCAGAAAACATGGAGGCTGAAACTGTTCTTGAAGCCTGAAATGAAATTGATAGTAAATGAGTTCAATAGGAAACTTTTATGATGTCAGGAGAAAATTCACAGCACTGGGTCGGGAATACTACAACTCAGTGCATTTTATATTGGAATTTACGAACTTCAAACTTTGAAGTTATAAAGTTACGATATACTTGCACATTTGAATGATGTACTTGTGAAATTTGAATGTTGAAGTTGTAAAAGTTATGGATTGGTATGAGTGCCGTGAAGATAACATAAAAAGGGTTTGATATTCTTGTGTGATAATTAAAGATTGATCTAAAAAGTTTATTCTCTGTTGTGTTAAACATTATGGTCAAAACTGATTCCTAAGATTTCATTTGGTAATTGATAGTACATGGGCTCACCGTTTTGGTTCAAAAAAAAAAAAAAAAAAAAAAAAAAAAAAAAAAAAAAAAAAGAAAGAAGACTATTGTCCTCACGCGGTAATGAGATTTATCTTATGTCAAAAATCAGTTAGATATTTGAAAATTGTTTTTCTATGCATTTGATGGTAAATCTTTTAAGAATTATTTACTCAAAATTATTTGCTTATCTAAGCAATTCGAGAAGAGTCAAAGATGTAAGAACGTACCTGAGTTGAAGCTACCTAACATTTACATGCACGTTTAGTTCGCTGATTTGAGTTTTTAATTTGAATTGAGATGTAATTTTATGTGAGAGTTTTTTATTGTAATAAAAAAGTTAAATGTGACTGTTTCTGAAAATTTTTTATTATAACAAAATTTGAATCGGTGAAATGAACAGGACTGACCCACTATAAATAATTTGTGAAAGGAAACACATCACACACATGTCATCATAAACAACTTATTAGGATTCAAGAAAAACAAAAATTATTTAGCATCACTCGCTTTTTGGCTTACGCGAGGACATAAATTTTTATTTTTTGGGGAAATTATACATGTGACGACATTCGTATGGGCATAAATAAAGGTGAAAGAAACAGAAACCAACTCGTTACAAAAATCCCCAATACATCTTGTGTGCTGTTTGGTGGAGATCTAAATAGAACCCTTAAATGCCAAAGGAAATCACAAATATTGGGACCTACAAAATACAGAGGTCGAAAGAAACAAAAACCAGCTCTTAACAAAAATTTCAAAAATGCTGTCCTCGCTGTTTGGTGGAGGTGTCTAGTTAGGACCATAAATGCCAAGGCAATGACAAGGGGACCTACAAAAATGTTGCATTTTCCACCCTATTCAATTCTTGAAAATGAGAAGAAGCTGAATTGTACCCACTAGTTTTTTTTTTTTTTTTCAATAAAAAAAAATCAAGCACAAATATTTTGAAAGTTGAAGATTCTAAACAAAATGAGGGGTTTAACATCTTTCATTTAATATTTAAATTGATGTAGTATTATACTCCCCCATAAGTTTGGCCATATTTTGAGCAAAATAAGAGTGCATTGTTTAGTTGGGATTAACTTAATCAGCCATTTTTATACCTAACATTTCACATGACATGGATATACTAAGCACATTAAAGAAATGGTTTTCAAGATTTGGGCCTCTCAGATCAGGGTTGTATCAGTTGTAAAGTGCACTTATTATACGGAAATAGTAAAAAATAGACCAATATGAAAAGCTTAAGAAAGTATATAGGCCAATTTTTAGTTATAGAAATTAATAGGCCATAACTTGTCAAGTTATGGTTCATAGCCAGATAAGTTATGGACAAACTTGTCAAGTTATGGTTCATAACTTGACAAGTTATGGACAAAAACCGTGAATAACTTGTCAAGTTATGGTTCATAACCAGACAAATTATGGACGAAAACAGTAATTTGGCCTATTTATTAACTTATGTAAACTATTGGCTTATTAATTTTAATTCATCTCAAATCTTGGCCTATTTTCCTCTTTCTCCCCTTATTATAATTCTTATTTCCTTCCATTCCTTTCTTTCCATTTGTAACATCTAACCTCAAATCCCATTTAGTTTTATGGTTTTTCTAACATTTGTTTGGTAAATTTTGACCCAATGATCTATAAATATCCCCCAAAAAAAAACCTTATCCACCCCCCCCCCCCCCCCCCCCCCTTTTTTTTTAACAAGTTGCTTATTAGAATTACATTATCATGGACATTGCAACATTAATTTTTCTTTGGCTAAAAAAAAAAAGAAAAAAACTCCTCCTTCCTTAATCAAAATCACTTGTTAAAGGCATGTCACCAAAATTAAACCCCTTCACTCATTTACTCTCTCTTTCTTTTTTTGAGATAATTGCACTACATAGCAAATTTCATACCTTAGGTGAAATTTAGCAAAATTTTCATAATATTAGAAAAATAGAAAAAATGATACATGACTTATCATAATAACGCCATATTTTGTACTATAATTATTTTAACGATATCAATTTTGTTATTATTGTTATAATATTTTTAAAACTTTGCTATATTTCAATTTTACTATTTAAATTTTGCTATGGAATATGGGGGAAAAAAAAAGAAACTTTAGTGATAGTACATAGTTCTAAACTGTGAATAATTGACATCAAGTTCATATTAACGAAAAGAATATATGATAATTTAATAGAATTTGATGAAAATATAACATGTAAATCTGTATCTTATCTTCTACTCTATAAATAAATAATTCTAAAGATAAGGTAGGAAATTCAACAAAAGAGTCCTATGTGTCAGAAGTTCTCATATATATATATATATATATATATTTAATGATCATTATACACGCTTTCTTATTTCTGCAGCTAAATGTGAAACCAAAGTGGGGAATTTTCCCATGTAGATAGATATCGAAGTTCCCAATCGTTTGCAGGATTTTGCTCATCTTCACCACTGATTTTAATGCTTTTGGGGTCAAATTACAGACCTATCTAGTTGTCATGGTGTTAGTTTCTCGAGATCTAGACAACTCCACTTTGGCATTTGACCTTGTTGATTTCAATTTTCATGCATAAAAATGTTCAAGCATGCGCTATATAATTTATTTTCCCTCCTTTCCCTAAATAAATATAGGATTCTTTATTACATAAGAAAAAGTAACATCATCTCTTAAAAAGTTGTTTTTTACATTCTTTAATCTACCTACTTAAATTAAATGTGTTTGTTTGCATATGAACGAGTTTTTAATAATTACACTTTTATTAGTGGTTACTCGTATTAAATATAAAAATTCAATGACTTAATGTGATAAGAAGTCGTAAATTTTTTATCAACTACTCAATTAATTACCATCTGATTAATATCTTACAGTTAAAATAACGACATCTACTAATGAGTAAATATTGGAGTAACTTTTAAAATTACACTAATATATATTACATATATTATATATGTAATATAGTGATGTTGATTCTGTTAGCATAGTTTTGTGTTTGATATTAACGAATATCATTTTTCTTTTCTTCTTTCAAGACAGCTTGGTATGTACTCACTGACTGGCTGTGCCATTAATTTTATTGCATTTAAGTCCTCCAAATACATTCCACGTCCAAGACTAGCGATCATTGTCTTTCCTCGTCGCCATTGAGAGTACTTATGAAGAAGTTGTGTTTAACTGAGTTCCATTAAATAATAATAATAATAATAATAATAATAATAATAATAACTAATAAGTGGACAAACTCCTGAGTTTATATCACTAATCATTTAAAAACAAAAACACAAATACGATTAAAAATTTTAAGTAGTACTGAGTTTAGTATAATCTCTTGCAAGAATGAAAATGACAATAGTGGTTGAAATCTATAAATTTATAGAGTTTTGATAAATAAATTTCAACGTCAATCAGTAAAATCTAGAACACGTTTAAACCATTTTGGTAAGATGTTAATACTTCTTAGGAATGGTCAAGAACGTATGCTTACAATATTATTAAAAAGAATATCGCAAATGTGTGTGTCTCTGTGTGTATATATGTGTGTGTATATTAAGCACATAACCATCGTGGATTGAGAATCTCTTCCTCCCCCACTTACTAAACTAAAAATGTTTTTTTTTTCACTACTTTTTACCCTTGTTCTTTTTTTCTTTTTTTTTTAAAAGGATTTTGAACCCTAAAATGGAATAGTAAGCAAGCAAAGCATAATGTAAGACGAAAGATCCCATGTTGGTGTAATCATAGATGATACTGATACAGAGCAGAAATAGTGTGGGACCCTTAGAATTGTGTACCATAAAATAATTTTTCAAAGAAAGGAAATCTGATAAGGGGCATTAATATGGGATCCACATCTTTAATAAATACACTGTTTGCTCGCCTAGTTTGAAGTTTGAACAAACCAGCATGGATGCCTTCTTCACCACATGCCAATTCTCTAACACCCATCACGATGATAAATATGATTTGCACATTTTAAAATATGTATGTTTGTAGGAGAATTACTTTGTAGTATATTAAAAATAATAGAAAATACTATAATATCATTCTTTCTATCACTCTCTGCATTCACTGTTTGACATGTAAACTCCACTAATATGATATATTATTATTTAAATAAAAAATAAAATAATAGAGTCCAACTATCAAACAATGAATGAAGAAAGTGATAAAAAAAAGTAATGTCATAATATATATATATATATATATAAGTGTTTAATTTCCATCACTGTTCTTGTAAAAATAAGAAGTATAACATCATATTTATTTTACATAATAATCAAGTTAAAAAAGTGTAATATTGATATAAAACAAGTTATGTACTTTTACTATGATATATTATTACATAAAATCTATTTTATGCTGCACCTCTAACTTCTTTCATGAATATAATAGCTTTTGTCTATAAATATGTATATGTACATATGTTTGTGCGGTGTTTCAATAACTACTCTAACATTATTCATACGTGGATATTTATTGTTTTAACCTTGTGTATTGATTATTCGTATGTGAATATTTATTATTTTAACAGTGTAATATTGATTAGTCAATAATAATAAATTAGATAATTAATTTAAAAAAATATAATAATTAATAAAATTAAATTTTTATTACATCATGTTATTAAATTTTAAATAATCATAGAAACATAATTATTAAAAAGTCGCCCACATATCTAATATCATCATGTAGAGAAGTGCGGGTCAAACTTTAAACTAGATTTGTGTCGACGTAAGAGCACAGTAGCTTCCTGTGGGTGCTCAAAATCAAACAAATTCATTGGAGGTTATGGCTCAACAAAAATCAAAACCAGTGCATGTATTTCTCAGTCGGTGAACTATTTATTTATTTTTTTCCATATATATTTGATATATTTCTTTTCCTACAAGTAATCATCTGCCATTTGAAATAGTGTTCAATAATTGGTTATAACGTGAGAAAATATGTAAAATGCCAAAGGACGGCTATTTTTGTACAAATATACAATTGCCTTTACGTACATTGTCAACAGAAAGAATAAATAGGGGAAAAAAACGAATCAAAATAAATTTGCTTTGAAGACTATTTTAAAATGAAGCGTTTGTTAGTCCCTACCAGAGTACGTACTGATCATTGACTACTCATAATCTTCAACTATACGTCGTTTCTTATATATACATAATATATATATATATATAGCTTTAGTTGTATCTTTTATTTCATTTTGAAATATCAGCTAATTTAGGGTATTTTGACCATGGTAATAATTTGATTAAATATCCTAATCCCTGCCGTGCGTGCATCCGTTCATTTCACCGATTCGAGTGTTACTGCAGTAAAAAGCTCTCAGAAACAATCACATCTAACTTTTTTGCTACAGTAAAAAGTTCTTATATAAAGTCACATCTCAACTGAAATTAAAAACTCGAATCAGCGAACTAAACGGGCAAAACAACTTTAGCTTGTAAAACATGACTATTTAATTTATGTTTAAACCTTTTCTACTATCTTTACGAATTACTTGTTGGTTACAGACGGTGGAAATGTAAGGTCAATTAGAAAACGAAGAAGAGTCGTTGACAATAGTACGTTTATATCGCAAATTTGAGACACAAATCTTCTGTCTAATTTGGATGTCCTAATTAATGTTTAACTAATGCATCTGTTGTGAAAAAAAATTAAAATACTTTTTAACTAACTCTTTTTTACTTATCACGAAATGATGTGATATAGTATGATTAGTTGCACATCAATTGAGACACTAAATATTAAATAGAAGATCTGAATCACAGAGAAAACCTGCACTTTAGGCAAATCAAGCACTTGCAGGTAGGAATCAAGGCAAATATTCCTTTTGAGCCTCTATCGCGAACACAAATATGAGTAATTTGCGGATTAAATAAAGTTTAATAATGAATAGTCGAATAAAATAATAAAAAAAAGACTTCACTCAAAACGTTCGAGCGAGCTAAAGAAGGGCACTTTTCAAGTAGAGAAGTTGCCTCCTTCGTTCAATCAGGCTAAGGACTAGCGTCGATTGCATTTGTTCTGATTATTACCATGTGAGAGCCATTTATCACAAAACAAAATCTAACTCCCACAATAATTAAAGTAAGCGATGCGTTTAAAAGAGTAGTTTAAACCATAGTTTAAATTTTATAAAAAAAAATACTGTAACAGAATTTTTTAAATTTAATTTATTTTTTTAAGAAACACTTTTTAAAACAAAACTTGAGCTTAAATCGACAAAACAAATGGACCATAAATAATCTATTTACCATCATTTACTATTATATTAAGATATATTTACAAAAATACAAAATATGATTTGATAATTCAAAGTTTTTTTATCATTATAATTTTTATAATGACTCATAAAAATTCATATTGTATAATGAAAAAAAGGAAATTGGCTCTTTAAATTAGAAAGAAAAGAAGAAAAATGTTTTGAAATTTCTTAGTCATGGACATGGCCAAAACATGAGACGGTATTGACACGTCCATTCATGCCAAGAAAAGAAAGAAGAAAAAGATGGGGCTCCAAAAATATTCTTTTTTGAATGCTTTTTTATTATTATTTTTTCCTGTAACTCAAAAAACGACCATAAAGAATGTATATACTGATAAACCACAAAAAAAAAAAAAAAAAAAAAAGTGAAAATTCCTTTCAGAAATGATCCAAAACAGAATGATAAAAGGTATGGGCCAAAGAAGCTCCTCACACGCGACACGCACTTATTTCGTGTTGGCGACTTGGGAAATGGATTTAGAAAAGTATACTTTCCTCTCTCACGTTTTTTTTTTCCTTTTCTCCAAACAACAAAAAAAAAATCCCCTTTTTTTTTTTTTTTTTTTTTTTCTCTCTCTGAACTCTTTTTCTATGGTCCCGTTCGGTGAGCAACATGAAACGTGCACTCTCTTGTGACTTGTGTTAATTTGTGTCACCACGTTTCATCACGCGCGTCACCGGAGCTAGTAAAAGTAATGCAAGGAAAAGAGAATTATTTAAGTTTTTTTAGGGTATATTTTTTAAGCTTTTTTTTAGGGTATATTTACTATCTTATACTTTGTAGATTGAGTTTATCAAAAGTCACCATGTAGGATAAAAAAAAAAAAATAGTAGGTGCAATTTGTGTCACTTATCGTGTTCGTGTCGTACTTTGATTGTTTCTTTCTAATTTACAATTAATCTGAACACAATCCATAATACGAAATTGACCGATATTTTTTATATCAATTTCATGTCAATCCAAATATGTCCTAACATCTTTTTTCCCAACTCCTTGTGAAATTTATGTCATTTTCAAGTCGTGTTGTCGTGTTCGTAACCTATATTACCGCCTTATTAGCATGTGTATTCTTAAGATTGTTTTGTACGTATATTAAATTTATGATTTTCTTTAGGTCGGCAACAAAGTTCGACACTGAAATTGACGAATTACTAGTTATAAATTTGTAACCAAACACGAATTAGATGTTATGGTTTTGAAAAATAAAAAAAAAACGTTAAAATATATATTCAAGATAAGTTTAAAAAGATAAATTCACTTATTAGTATTTTATTTCAGGTTAATCCATAAGTTACAAAAGTCAAATTCTCCAATTCAAAGGATAAAATCGATTGTTGAACGAGAAAAAGTACGTAAAATCAATTGTTGAACAATAAAAAGTACGTGAATTTGAAAATCAAAATACAATTGTGAGAATATCCAAAATACAAACAATACTTTTTCAAAACACTTAAAAAAATAGTAAAAATGCCAAAATGAAATTAGGATTCTCTAATGAAAGTCCCTTTCTCTGGCGGTCCATTGTGATTTATATGGGCCACGTTGGGCATTAAAAGTTTTTTGAATTCAATGTCAAATTGGGCAGGGTTTTGTTTCTTCAACTTCTGGTGTCAGATGGAGAGGCGGTCAATGGCTGTTGATGCTTCATCTAACCAAGAATACACATGAAAAGGAAGCACTAATACCTCTTATTTATTAGACGCCTCCTCAATTGATAGATACAAAAATCATTTAGGGAATAAATTAATAATTGATCTTCTATACACCATACACACATATATACTAATATATAATAGTGATAGATCCTAAAATATTTAATTTTTTTTCATAATAAGAGAAAAGAGTCTTAGTCAAATATTGAGGAAACATTGACAAAAATACTCACGCAATAATCACAAACATTTAATTGTAATAGCGTCACGCATCACGCAGGGGTCCATCTCATTCAAAAAAGTCACAAAAACTAATAATAATTTATAAATGACACGTTCAAAAAAAAGAGAGAGAAAAAAAAAAAAAAACTTTAGACGTCCAAGCATTATGAAGCATATATGTCATATAAGGACTATTAATATACTATAACTACCATTCATAGTTTGTTCTACACCTAAGTCCATTGCATCTAGTAATACAAAAAGAAAAAGAAGGAAAAATACAAACTTCAAATAAGCATATTAAATGGTTTCTTCCCACACCAAAAGGAAAAGGGGAAAAAGTGTATTTTGCACATTTGCACCTAAATTTGTAGGGTTTGACAACTTATCCCTGGAGTTTTTAATTTTGATAGTTTTCCTCAACTTGTAAAATTGTTGTAATATGCCTAATTTTATCAATTTTATTCTAATTTTCTTTATCATATTTACGGTCAAAAGAGTTGAGAAATTTAGAGATTTATGTGAGGATTTAAATGGCAATGTTGGAATTTTCTATCCAATGTACTTTTTTGTCACCAATTTAAGGGGACGTTTGTTCCTATATTCATCCATGATTCATGGTTCTCTACAGTATTTTTTTCTCACAAAAAATACACGTAAAATGAGAATAATTCTGAATCATGATTCTGAATATATAAACCAAACGTCCTCTAAGAGATTTATCATCAAACTAGGGCACATTAACTATAGTTTTACAAGTTGGGGGGAGTAAATTGCTAAAGTTAGAGGTTCATGGGATAAGTTGACAAAACCCTATAAGCTCAGGGGTAAATATGCAAAATACTGAAATAAAATCTACAATGGCGCGTGTTGCCACACTAAAAAAAAAAAAAAAGGAGCTTAAGGAATGCGTACTTCTTTGACAGCGTGGGGGATTAGTAGCTAAGCCACGTAAAACTCGTAACGGTTTTAGGAATTTAACTCTTATTATTATTTTTGAGTGAATTTAACTCTTTTTATTTCTTAGGTGACATGGGAATTCCAGGAAGAAAAAAAAATAAAAAAATGAAAATAAAAAAGAATAAAATGGTGACGTGGCAAGAAAACTGCCCATAACTAGTATTTAACGGACGGTGGATGACATAAAAGCAAGAGGAGACCACAAGTATGTAACGTATCTGAACGTCCTAGAAATAAATTTCAACTCGTTTCTATCTTTAAACTTTGTTCTTTTCTCTACCCCTAAAAATAAATAAATAAATAAATAAATAAATAAAACAGAACAAAAAAAACTTCTGTTCCTTCATCCGTCCAATCCCAGCACACCCAACATGGTCACTGTAGAAATTACTAAACTACCCTTGTTGCCCATTTTAAAAACTCTTTAAAAGATTCTCGAAAAGGCCGTAAAAACTAGAAAGGTTGTTTTGCTATAAAGAGCTTGTTTGCATTAGAACAATACCTCCTTTCTCACTCTCCTCCTCACCACCACCACCCACCCCTCTTGCTTTTGCTTATCACCTCATTTCTAGAGAGAGAAACAAGAAGGGGGAGAGAGAGAGGAGAGAGATGGGAAATTGCCAGGCCATTGATGCAGCAACTCTGGTGATACAATACCCAAGTGGGAAAGTAGAGAAACTGTATTGGCCTGTGAGTGCTAGTGAGATTATGAAGACAAATCCTGGTCACTATGTCGCTCTTCTCATCTCCACCACTTTGTGCCCTTCAACTTCAAAACCCAATGAGGATAATATCGTCAACAACAACAATATTACCACCAACAATCCCAATATCAACGATAATGCAACTACCAACAACAACAATGGCTCCGTTCGTTTGACACGCATCAAGCTTCTCAGGCCAACGGATACTCTTGTTCTTGGCCAAGTTTATAGGCTCATCACCACTCAAGGTTGTTGTTTTTTTTTTTTTTTTTTTGGTCTACATCTTTTGTTGTTGTTTGTGGGATGTTGGTCATGAAGTCTGAGGATATTAATGATTTTTTTTTTTTTTTTTTTTTATGTAGAGGTTATGAAAGGTTTGTGGGCAAAGAAGCAAGCAAAGTTGAAGAGATCAAATAATAACCATATTTCAGAAGGAGGGATGAGAGTAGAGATTGTTGGGCGAGAAATAAAGCCAGTGGCAGCAATTAGAAGATCTGATCAAAATCAAACGGTGGATAACGAACTACACCAGGTAAGGGGTTTTTTTTTATTTATTTTTTTTTTTTTTTTATTTTTATAATAATAATTTTGGGTTCTCTCATCTCATATATGCTTTTTTAATTTTTGTTTGTGTTCAATTGATGCAAATTTCTTATCAAACTTTGAATTCTGTCCTTCTTGAAGCACTCTTTGCATTTACTTGTCATAATTAAAACTTCACAAAACCCAATTTTAAGAAGAGTCAGTTACCCAATAAACAATAAATTCTTATTCTTTTAATTATTAGTGAATCAGCATGATATCAGGGATAATAATTAGACCCCCTTCCCTTAGTAACGGCCCTAATAATTTTTTTTTTGATAATTAACGGCCCTAATAATTAAACAAACAGGGAAACAAAGACTAATAATGAATGGTCCAGCTCTACCTCAAGTTGTGCTAATATATTAGTAAATCAATGAAAAGAATCAATAAAAATGATTGATTAAATAAATGGGGTTCAGTTTTAAAGCATTATTCCTCAAATATTCCTTTTATCATCTACGAAAAAATTAAAAAGAGAAAAAAAAAAAAAAACTCTTAACAACCACTTATCTAATTTAATATATATTTTTATGTGATGATAATACTTCAGGTGAGTAAAGAGGAGCGACAACGACCAAGAACAACTTCTTCAGCAACTGCCTCTGCCACAGCCAGGCCAAGAACATGGCAACCTTCACTTCACAGCATTTCAGAAGCTGCAAGCTGACAACAATGCAAGAAAATGTTTTTTTTTTTTTTTTTTTTTCTCATCATCCAAACACTGCCATAAGCAATTACATGGAAGCAAAACCTGCAGAGAAACTTGACAACAGAAAAGGAACTTCTACGGCAGAACTGTCTCTTTTTCTTAATTACCGATAAGAACTGTTATTTTAACGTTAATTAAAATTTTTAACGATTAAAATAGCAGTTTTTATCTATAATTAGAAAGAATAGTTTCGACCGTAAAAATTCCTGAAAACAATCATTAAAAAAAATGGTAAATTATCCAATGAGGAATGCAGGTATAAGACTGAGTTGGGGTGTACTTAAAAAAACTCTGTTGATTGCAGATCTGACTCTGAGTGAAGGAGATCCATTGTTGTGCATAGGAAAGAGT
>NW_010367715.1:134249-165275 GCF_000414095.1 Morus notabilis
GTGTTAAAACTGTACTTGAATGAAAATTCCAACTTTTGAGAAGAGAACTATTATTGCCCTTTTTATCATGGTTGGATTATTGTTCTTGTTTCTGGTTTAGAATTTAGATCTTTGTTTTGCAGATTTATAATTTGTAAAGTAACATAGCATTTACTTAACTGTTATTAATAGAGATCTCGTGAAGATTGAATATCCAATCTTGAAAATCTTTAAGTCTGTTATGTTAAAACAGTTTCATTAAAAAAGAACTGTGTGAGATTTTTCAAAGGGTTCTTTTGCTTTTAGTAATATAAGCGTTAGAGTTCACCAATTATTATTATTATTATTATTATTATTATTTTTGAAAGTTTATAAACCTCTTCTTAATGACAAAAAAGTGATGATCTATATACATGAAAATAATAATAATAATAATATATCATTTAATAAATGGCGCATAGCTCAACCATATTATATTTTGTCAGCAATGGGAGACCAATTCACAGAAATATACCGGAATAAAACAACTAATTCTACAGGAACTATACAAAAAAGAAACAACTAATTTACAGGAACTATCCCTAAAAAAATGTATATATATGTGTACGTGTGTATATATATATATATAAGAACTGTACAAAAAGCATTTGGCAAATACAGTACAATAATGCAATGAACTTTTCTATTATTAGATTAGTACAACCAGGAAGCTCACGACACACACATTTAATTGGTTCGTTCCTTCAGATAAAAAAAAAATGGTTCATTCCTGATTTCTTTTCAAATAAATCAGAACAGACAACACTAAACTAAAAGTTCATTTCATCTTTCTTAGTGCTAACCGCAAAATTTTCATATGACAACCACAAATTCTTCTTAGCTTTCAATTGAGTACACGACATAGTTTGATGTAAAAAAAATATTTCGACTAAAAAGAAAGTTTCTAAACATTAAATCTTATCAAAATCACATCAAAATAAACAGTTAACATAACTGAAAGAATTAGATAAAAATTTGATAGTTCAAAACAGCATCGCGCACGAACAAGTAGAATTTTCATGCACGATCAAAAAGTTGTCAAAAGTTTTAACCCAAAAGAAAAAGGTGTTGATCATGCATGCACGCAGTCATGATGGAGAAAAACGGCAGAGCTGGACATAATTGCAGTTGTAGCTATGTTGTGACAACAAATAAAGTGCCACAAGATCTAATGTGCTTAATGGAATACATATATATATATATATATATAAGTATATACAAATATAAACATCATTCATTAGCACAAAGTTAGTCTTTTTTAGCAGAAAAGAGAGCCATAAAAAGGTCTTAATATTACCTGTGATCAATCATTTATATACTTGTAGCTTTTGACTTTTGAGAGCAGAGAGACACCATCAAAGTGTGTCTTTTTCTTAGTGCGCTGGAAATAGCAGCAGAAACTTCTCACGCCCATGGCTTTATTTTATTTTATTTTATTTTCCTGGGATTTGCAGCAAATGGGTGTTCATTTCTTGATTAATTTTAGTTTATCATTGATTAACTTAGTAGTTTTTCACTGATCAGCTCGATAATTTATCGTTAATTAACCATGGTTCATCACTGATATGTAGAAATAGTCATTTCCTTGAAAAAAAAAAAAAATTCAGCTATTTGTCTAAAAAGATAAAAAGTTTGTCCATTTAGTATTTTTTTTTTTTTTTCGCTTCAGCATCCAGAGAGCAAGACAAGAGGGTGACATAGCCAAAGATGGCTTTTTTTTTTTTTTTTTTTTTTTTCCCTGCTTTTTCCCAATTTCATTTGTGTGAAGATCTTTTTCACTTTACGAATATTGCTCCACTTAATAGACAAACTTTTTGAAGTAAGACAATCACAACCAGCTCAGGAGAGAATAGCTTTTCCCTAAGCATGAAACTTCTCAGAATTATGCACTTTGGGTCCTTCAGATTCCAACAAAAAAAACATAGTGCTCTTACCCGCGGGCCATTGGATGTTTGCCATTGTTCAACAAACTTATAACATCACTTAAGAATTGTCTCTTTTCTGGACAAACACATACATCACTTGAAATATCTCAGTCATTGAGTTGTGAAGCAGCAATATAAATATACCTTTCAAAGATTCCAACTTTTTCCTTTTTTGTCTACAAGTAACTTATGGAACTTTCTGTGTTATGCATAAGTGCATGACATGGGGTTACATCTTCCATACTGAATTCAAAAAAATTAACCTAAATGCATGTGGGAGAAATCCCCAATATACCCTTACTAACTCCACGTCAGAGCGATAATTCCCAACTCATATAGTAGCTACCAATAATCATTGCATGAACATATTCCTTCTTTGAAAGTGTGGAAACGAGAACGATCTCTGACAATTAGTTCCCTCTTGTAAACTAGAGAGATGGCCTTTAAAGCTGAATGACAATCATCACATGTCCTTAGATTTTTCACTATCCTAATGGAACTCCCAGGCTCGGAACTCATCAGTCCGAAAGCCACAGCTAGCTTCTCGCTGTGATAAGCGACTGCGTGCTCTTTGTCTTCCTCACTTAAGTCAAACGAAACTTGCCTTGTACTAGCAACATAGCCTCCTAGGCGAGCACGTTTCAGAACTTCGTGCAACTTCTCTTGAATCCCCGCAATCCGAGGATGCCATTGATCAGCAGCTCGAAACTCGTGAACAACTCCATTCACTTCAATCCAACTATACCCCCGGCTTGATTGGTTTTTCTTCTTCCTCCTCTTACTCATTAGGTTCCTCAGTTCCGCAACCCTCTCCCATTTTCCTAGAGAAGCGTTTAAATTCGAGAGAAGCACCTTGCCTTCGTTGTGACCATTAAGGTCCAACTCCTCAATGTGGATTGCAATTTGTTCTCCTAATTTAGCGTTGCGATGGATTCTACACGCGCTGAGCAAAGCCCTCCATATAACAATGTCGGGGCGCATTGGCATACTTGTGACAACCTCAAATGCCCTCTCCAAAAGCCCGGCACGGCCAAGCAAATCAACATAACATCCGTAGTGCTCGATCTTGGGAATGATACCCCACGAGCTCTCCATGTCAAAGAAGATTGATGAACCCTCATTTACCAAACCCGAATGGCTACATCCATTTAGTAGTCCTAGAATTGTAATGTCATTAGGGATAACATTTTCCTCCAACATCTGAGAGAAAACTTGCAGAGCCTCTTTACCAAGTCCGTGAAGGGATAAGCCATTGACCATGCTTGTATAATTGAAAACATCTCTTCTGGAAGCTGCGTGAAAAACTTGTTTCGCGCGGTCTATTCTTCCGCATTTTGCATACATGTCAATTAGAGCAGTTATAATACTACTACTAAATTTGATTCGATTACCATTTATATATCCATGTATCCAATTCCCTTGATGTAAAGCCCCGAGATGAGCACAAGCAGATAAAACCGAAACGAGAATAACTTCATCAGGCTTCACCTTGCCTTCAGATATCATGTCATGAAAACATCCGAGAGCTTCAACATGCCTCTCGCAGTCAACAAAACCCGATATCATAACAGCCCACGACACGCTATTACGAATCGGCCTTCCATCAAACAGCCGAAAAGCTTCATCAATCTCCCCACCTCGTGTATACCCGCGTAAAAGACCAGTCCACGTGAAAGCGTCTCTCTCCGGCATTCCATCAAACACTTTCTGCGCATCTTCCCACCTCGCAAAAAAGGCATAAACGTTGATCACCGAATTGCCCACAAACAAATCCAACTCCAACCCATTTTTCACCGCCATCCCATGAACAACTTCCCCGCAATGCATCGAATTCTGATGCGAACAAGAGGTGATCACGAAGGTGAAAGTATACTTGTCAGGGACAGCCTTAAGGCCCTCATTCATGGCCAACATTTGAGTGAAAAGATGTAGAGATTCTTGGGAGTTTTGAAGCTTGGAATAAGCCCTGATCATGAGGTTCCATACCAAAGTGGGAGGCAAAGAAGAAGGATAACGATCAAAGAGAATTCTTGCCTTGTTAAGGTCCTTAATACAGAGGTAACAGTTAATGAGAGAAGTGGTTAAAGAAGCATGAGAAGAAAGTGCAAAAGTGACGACTTTTGCATGGATTTGTTTAAGGTTGGGGAGTGAAGGACCCTTCTTTAGCAACTGAAAAAGTGTTTGTGGGATTGGGTGGTCAAATGGGATTTTGTTTGTTGGTCTGGAAATGGCGGGTGATGTGGTTGATGAGGAGAAGAAAGAGGGAAAAGCTTTGAATTTGAAACGAAGAAAAGTATTAAGGTGTTTGAGTTTGGACCTTTTCATCACTCGCGTTTGCTGTTTTGTGGTATTTTACTATGCTATATATGTCACATGCAATGGCGAGAATGAGATTACAACAAATAAGGGTTTTGGTAAAGTGTAGTAGTTATGGACTCTCTCTCTCTCTCTCTCTATATATATACACATATATTTTTTAGTTTTTAACCGGTGGGTATCTAGAATTAGTCCGACTAATCCCACGGGACCTCACCGTATCGGAAAGCTTAGTTAAGGTAAATCCCTAATATATTCGCCTTAAAGGATAGATTACTTGGTGTACCGGTAATGCCTAACATATCGGTAAGATATGTTTTTTTAATCGTTAAATCTATATACTTTTTAATTTTTATGTGATATTTTTACAAATCTAAAATAGATAAAAAATTTAACTTGTTAATATATTAGCGTCCCAAGAAAATAAAGCCTTTTTAAAGTTGTTTAATAATAATAATGTTGCGTACCGGTAAGATATGTTTTTTTAATCGTTAAATCTATATATTTTTTAATTTTTATGTGATATTTTTATAAATCTAAAATAGATAAAAAATTTAACTTGTTAATATATTAACGTCCCAAGAAAATAAAGCCTTTTTAAAGTTGTTTAATAATAATAATGTTGCATTTTGGACCAACCATGTAAAAGTATAATGCATTTTGAATTTTGATTTGAACATTTTGTGTAGATATAGCACAGCTGCCACCTGTCAGAAAAAGACCATAAACCTCAAGAGTAATTCTTTCAATAAACTGTGTTTGATAGGGACAAATAATGGAGACATTCATTCAACTTCATAACTTTTGTGGCAGACATTCTCTTGGGGTAAAGTCAAGCATACCCATCAATAACATTTTTGACTCCAAAATGCTAAACGTTCAATATGTACACACACACACACACACATATTTAGACAAGAACCTGAAAAGATCCTAGAGACCAACAGCTTTGTTATGTCTTTATGCTCATAGAGTTTTGTGACAAAATGTTGTAAAATTCTGAACAAACTTCATGTATGTATAAGTATTGGTATACAAATAAAAACAAAGAAGGATTACAGAAGAGAAAAAAAAGGCTGAAACCATGACATGTCCTACATCACAACAACCTCAAATCATCCAACGAAACAAAAAACACAAGACATTTAGGCTAACCACACCGTTTTATTTGGAAAACAAACTCACCAATATATGTTATTATTTTTCATTTGAAAGCTCACACTCAAAAAATTAGCAACAAAGTGAAAACTCAAACTAGACTCTTCTTTTTCACCGCTACAGCGAGTAGCATTTTCGATATCCGCCGAGAGAAACTTGTGACCAAACAGACCATGGTGTGTAGAAGTTACACGGCTAGTGAGTTCTCAGTCACCCCTTTGACATCGGCTAGTGAGTTCTCAGTCACCCCTTTGACATCTTCATGCTTGTCGAGTTGGCTGAAGTTTCCCTTTGCCTTGAAGAGTTGCGTATGGTGATGCTTACAATAGAGACGCTGCTCGTGGGCCACGTAGTTCGATGGGCTGATCACGCAACCACCGTGAGTGCACCTGAAACAGGCTTTATGGTATGACGTACCATCGACCGCCACCTGAAAACGCCACAGTCAGTGTCTAATCCGCTCACTCAAGAATAAGCTCATTGATCCTAAATAAACTGCAGGACTCCCTTTATTTTAATCTCTTTTGGATTTGTTTTTGGGATAAAAGCAGATTGTTAAAAGCCTAAAACGCCTCTTTCGATACACATACACGATTATTACGCACAATCTCACAAAGATTAGTCATATGCCAGCATTGAAAGGAGTTATGATCAGATCAGAGAACTTAATTTTGATGTTTCATATAAAATTCTGCACCATAGCTCACTATTTTTTTCATCAAAAGCTTAAGATTACCTTCTCAATTGGATAAACAGTTTTCTTGCAAGCAACACATTTTTCTTGAGTGCCAGCAAACAAACGTGAGACTCTGCTGTTTGTTTGGATCTGAAAAATTTCTCACAATTAATTAAAACAAAAAAAATCCTTGAATTCTAGTACCAAATATGATTTTCCACAACTGAAATTGGCGACTTAACATATCAAGACATGGTACCTGATCAGCTGATCTGTCTCTAACAGTTTTTGGAGTACCTAAAAATAAATAAAAATAAATTAACTGAAATGAACATTAAATGGACAATTTTGTTTTAAGATGTTGATTAGGCGAAGGTTTTGAATGGATAACGACTTATTACCTTCGAAACTTTTGTCCAAACTACCGGTCATCTTAAGGAGTTGATCAAAGTGAGGCTTGCAGTACAAAACACCCTCAAAGGATGAATAATCACTCAGCTGCAGAAAGACATAAGAAAAAAAGATAAAAGTTCAATTTCAAAATATAGCAATAATGATCACATAAATATACAACCTCATGGTATGTTTATCTTGAAAAACCATGGAAATTCTGTACTTTTGTGCTTAATCCTCAGACACACACACACACACACAATAATGATCACATAAAAGGTAACCTCACGAGAACATCTTAACACTAACAAGGCCATGTTGGGTAAGAGGGAAAGAAAATAGGAAGGAAAGAAAGGCATATACCTAGGTGAGGAAAATAGAGAGGAAGGAGGGGATCTCTCTCTTATTTTGGTTAATATCGATTTCCTACTCTAATCACGTTATATTGGGAGAAATTAATATTGAGGTTCTTTAAAAGATTTAGAATCCCTATTCCCTCGAATTTTCCCTCCTACCAAACAGCCGCACGGGATCCTTCCACTAATCCGCTCACCCGTCATTTCACTTTTCCCTCCAACCAAACAAGTTCTAAGGCATGATACTATAGTTGTCTTCAAAATTATAAATCATACTCTAGTTCCATCAGTTCAATTATTACTCCATTTCCGTGTTTCTAGGATCTCTTGAAGATTCATCAAAGACTTGTCCAACAGAAAACCGAAAGATGGATTCAATTCATTTGCATTTTCCTTTTTCTTTGGTTGGTATTGAAATCTCTCTCTTGAATCACTAGGAAGAGAATTGGTACGGCAAGCTCTTTAGCCACTTCCTTAAACTCAATAAGAAATTTTAAACATATGAATATATGAGAAATGCTCCCTAAGAGAATTTTCACATTAGGACTTATATATTGATACATACCAGGAAGGCACTAATGGAAACATTATCTACAGCCTTAATAGGGATCAAAATATACACATAAAACAATCATAGCCTTGAGCTTTCCTATCATCACATGCCAAAAGGAAAAAAAAAAAAAAAAGAAAAAAAAAAAAAAGAGAGTCAAAAACAACACACAACAACAGAAAAGCAAAAGAAAAAAAAAAAAAGAGAGTCAAAAACAACACACAACAACAGAAAAGCAAAATCATCTTGTTTTTAATGCTCTAAACAAGATGGTACTATAGCAATTGAATCAAGTCTCAATTTTCTTCCATAGATCATCATCAACCAATCAAACAAAAACAAAAGTTAACAATCATGATCATCAACACTAAACCAAACTCACATAGAAGGATTCATAATTGACCTCAGACCATACATATACATACATATTCATCTATATATAAAGCAAAAGGCTAGAGCTACATAGATACATATCAAGATGATGATCAGATAGAAAAAGAAATCATGATGATGATTAAAAAATAAAAATAAAAAAGGAAAAAGAAAGAGTGAGGTGAGACCTTGAGGGTTCTTTTGCAGTGGTGGCATCTGAAACATGCCTTGTGATAAACTTTGTTGTCAGCAGTGAGCTGATCAACCAAGTACACAGTCTTCTCACATGCCTTGCACTTCTGTGTTGTCCCTGCAAATGTTGCCATCTTAACTAAAACCAAAAAAACAAAAAAAACAAAAAAGAAAAAAAAAAACCAACCAAAACCCCAGAAAAAACCTTCCTGTTTTTAGCTTTCTCAAAACAGACCCACAAAAACTTTAACACCACCAATAAAAGGAACACCGCTTGTTTTTTTGATCAGCAGATCAGAGAGAGACAAATTTTTTTTTTTTTTTGTCAACTTTGTCCGTCTGTTTCTCTCACTTTCAAATTTGAGAGTCTGAGGTTTACAGCTCAGAAATTGTCAGAGGAAAACAAACTTTGGAATATTACTTTTGCTTTTTGTTGTGATGGGCTTAAAATTTTGGAGTTTTTTTTATGTTAAGTACGTTAAATTGATTAAAATCACATTAAATAAAAAGAAAAAAAAAAACGTTTAGAGATAATTAGAAAAAAAAACGTTTAAAGATATCATGTTAAGTGGAGTACCACCTTTAGTAGAAGGTGAATCCCGTTATGTATACTTTTTTATTTTTTTATTAGTGCATGATGCTTTATCTCTATTCTAATATATTATTTAATAAAAAATACAAAATAAATGAAACTTTAATCTTTAATTTTTAATATACATAAAAGAGACATTTTTTTTAGCGCATTCTCTTTCATTTGTCAACTGTTGACTCCACCTTTTTTTGCTCTTTTTTTATTTCCTTTTTTTTTTTTTTTTTCCCTTTTTGTGCCCTTTAACCAAAAGTTCCTCAACAGTAAAGTTATTGCAATGTGCTTCTTTAAAATACATTTGTTTTTTTTTTATTTTGTTCCTATTAAAATAATTTCTTTTAAATATGTCTTTAATTTTTTTCTAAAAAAAATTAAATTTTATTCCTTTTTGTTTTACTTTTTCAAAATACCTATTTTTTCATGATAGCTTTCTAAATGTATCTCTATTTTTTTTTTTCCTTCGAAATAAAGTCCTTTTTATTTCACCATCCTTTACTTGTAAAGTATTAACTTCTTTTTTATTTTTTTCTTATTTTTTTTTTCAACTTTTCTTTAACATCCTTAATCTATCTAATATATATTATCTTTACAACATGTACTCACATTTTTTCTTTTGCATGTACACATTTAACCAAAATACATGTATGGTTGAGATATGCATTTCAATCCTTTTATTTTTTTGTTTATTTATAAATCTTCTATTTTCAAATAACCTTATTAAACTTTTTTTTTCTTCCAAAAACTACTTTTATTAAAATAAATTTTCTCATATGTGCGATAACCTAAACATATTTTTTCCTGTACTCAATATTTTTTGTCCGACCATCTTTGTAAATATTTTTCTCTAATTGCTTTCCTCAATAGTATCTTCTCGAAAGTATCTTTGCTTAAACATTTTTCTCATACAAGCCTCTCAAATACTTTTTTTTTATATTTACCCTATAAATAATTTATTTTCTAATTTTCTCTGTTAAAAACTTTTCTCCCTTTTAAATGTGCTCCGTTAATTAATTAATTAATTTTTATAAAAAATTTGTTATAAAAAGTTATAAGAAATGCATACCGAAAGCACGTGCTTTTAACTAGTAAAGTATACAAAACTTATAGAACTTTTATACAAATTTATCAACTTAAAGCAAAAATCTTGTAATAGTCCTTTTTTTAAAATTTTTCTTTTTTCAATCTTGAACGCTCATTTCTCCAATTATTTTTTAAATTTTAGACCAATCAAACATGCTAGTTGTACCACTTCAGGGACAACACGGTAATTTGGTCCTGAAGCCAGACCCTGTCGAATTACTATGCTACCCTCAATGGGGCGAGTGTTTATGATTGGCTGAATCATATCACAAAATCTTTACCGGATAGATTCTAACATGTTGCGCTTTTCTCGCAATGGCGAGTTAAACTACTCCGTCTCAGAGCGCATGTGATTCATTTCAGTAATTGTTTTTTTTTTAGCAAGATTCGTTTAAGTATTATAACAGGAGTTTGAATTTTTATTTTTTATTTTTAATTAATATTTTTTTAATAAAAAAATATTAATAAAAAATAATGGATAAAAATATAAACTTATACATTCTAATGATAAGTTCAGTAATCTTTTACATTTTATTTGATAATGTCTAACGTATTAACATTAACTTTTTTATAATGAAAATGAATAAACATGATTTCAATAGTTTCTTTTCTTTTATATATTTGTAAGCGTTTGCAAATTGATTAAGTTACTATTGAAAATGGTCATTAATGAGAGAAATTTCTAAGATTGTTTTCAATTGGCAGATGCATTTTAAGAAAAACGAGGTTGCATACGTTTATTATTTTTGTCAAGCTTATTTTTTAGAAAAATGTAAAATTTCAATCAAAGGTCAAATTAGTCAAAATCATAAGAAAGAGAAACAAAGTAAAATATATCTCGTAAATCTGACAAGAGAATAAAAAGCATATTAAACCAAAAGGTGAGTAGTCCCGAATTTAGTGGTGGAACTTCGAACCAGTGGGCCGCCCGAAGCCTGAATTTTTTCAGGCTCGGGCGGGCAGGCTTATATGCCGGTCCGTTCAAGGTGGATATTCGGGCTCGGGCTCAGGCAGCCTAAATTTTGAGACCACGCCGGAGCCTGCCGCCGTGTAGGTGCCGTCGACTGCCGTCCGCCGGAGTTTTTTTTGAATTTTTCCGGCCAAGCCCGATTTGCCTGAATGCCCGACCCGCACAAGCCCGAAAATCATGAAAAAACGGTCAGAAAACGACCGTTGGCTGCCCGACCTGAATTTTGCCCGAAAACCTGAATTTTGCCCGAATACCTGAGATGCCCGATCTGCCCGAAAACCCGTCCAACGGCTAGTTTTTGCCCGAACTCGAACCCGCTGAACCCTAAACTAGCCGTTGTAGCCCGAATTTTTTGAAAAAAAAAATCATTTTTTTAACCTAAAAATTTCTCTATAAATACCCCTCATCCCCTACACATTTTTCTCACTCAAACTCTCTCAATCTCTCTCAATTTCTCTCAATTTTTCTCAATCTCTCTCAATCTCTCAAATCTCTATTACAATTTTTCTAAAAACTCTCACATTATCCTAAAGCTCTCTCTCTCTCAAATCGCTATTATTTTTTTTTTATAATGGATTCTTTTGGTTATAGTGGTATTCTCATTGATGCTCAACACAACGTGAAAGAAGGGCAATTTCCCACTAATGAATTTGTTACGCAAGAATCTACTAATCCGAGCCCTGGTGAACGTACTGGAGGTCGTGGTCGCAATGGTGGCGGGCGTGGAGAAACAGCGAGTGCCAGTGCGACTGCGTCTGCAAGTGTTGCAACCTCTAGGAGGAAATGCAAGCGTACCTCGACAGTTTGAGATCACTTTGACATAATTGATGAGATCGACAATGAAGGTAACACTAAACATATAGCTTAATATAAATATTGTTTATCTAAATTATAAGGTGACACTATTCACAGCACCACACACTTAAGAAGACACTTTGAAAAGTGTCTACAAAAGCTTAGCCAATCCGGCGGACCCGAACTCCGCCAAGCACAATTATCTTTTGATCGCGCAACCGTACGATCCGCAAGTAGATCGTATGGAAGTTGCACGAATGATAGCTGCTTTAGATCAACCACTTAGTTTTGTAGAGCATCCTAATTGGCAACGATATATTAAGGTTGTACATAATCCTAATGCACAGTTTACTTCAAAAACTACTCTTAGAAAAGATTTATTAAAATTATTTAAAAAAGAAAAAGAAGCATTAATAAACCTTTTACACTCGACTAGCGGGTGCGTTGCGTTAACGGCAAATATTTGGTCTGCTGTCGCCAATAAAGATTATTTAGCTGTAACCGGATATTACTTTAAAGGATTTGATTTAGATAAGAGAATATTAGGTTTTAAATGTATTCTAGGATCACATAGTCCAGATTTAATATATAATACCATTTTAAATGTAATTGATGAATTCAGATTAAGAGATAAAGTAATGGGTATAACATTAGATAATGCTAGTGCCAATACAAAAGTAATTGAGTTTATTGAAAATGATTTAAGTTTATTCAGTGACGGTACTATTTTCCACAAATGTTGTGCATGTCACGTAATTAATTTAATTGTTAAATCTGGTTTAAAAGAAATAGGTAATCACATTAAAATAATTAGAGATAGTCTTGCATGGATTCAAGATAGTAACCAAAGACAAGAAGATTGATTTAGGTTCTTACAAGTATTAAATATACCTCCTAGAGCATTAGCGTTAGATATGCCTATAAGATGGAACTCAACTTACATAATGCTTCAACAATGCATCACCTATAAGGATGTTATAACAAACTATACGTGTGCAAAAGTAGGAGTAGGACATATAGACGCATATGATTGGCAAATTGCTGAAATTTTGTATCAATTTTTAGGTAGGTTTCATGAAGTGACTCTAAAACTTAGTGGAACATATTACCCAACATCACCTTTAGCTTTAGGAGAACTTTTACGAATTAATATTTTATTTAGCGAATATAGGGAAGACCCAATTTTAGCAGTTAATATCCATTCTATGGAAAAGAAATTTATAAAATATTGTTCTAAGTTGCCTTTGTTGTATGGTTTAGGTACTATTTTTTATCCTAGATTAAAATTAGAAGGTTTAGAAAACTTAGGTGAATTTTTATGCATCAATTGTAAGGACCAATATCCAATAATAAAGGTAAAATATATTCGATCTATAGTAAATATGAGATTAGGTTTAGAGTACCTCATAGAGTATAGGAAACGCAACAACAAGATGAAAATCCGCATTCATTCTTGAATATTTTCGGGTTGAAGAAGAAGAAGAAGACAACTCAAACAGAAGCTGGGAGTGAATCTTCGTCAATAAGTGGCAGTGGCAGCGGCGGTGGCAGCTTTAACGAGCTTATGACGTACCTCAGTGAAGGCTTAGTAGTCCACGGTACGGCAAAATCGTTTGACTTAGTTCAATGGTGGAGGGCACGGGCATTCGCCTGGCCAATCCTAACTCGATTGGCAATGGATATATTTTCGATCCCAGTCTCCACTGTTTCATCCAAACAAGCCTTCAGTACGACAGGAAGAATACTTGAGGAATGCCAGAATGCATTGCAAAGGGATATTATTGAAGCCTTAGTTTGCATTAAGGAATGGGATCGGGCCGATCAACATCTACAGGATACAATTTCGCCGGCAAGCCAAGAATAAATTGATGAATTTGTATAACTTTGTAAGTTTTAAAATTTGTAATTCGTCACAAAATAATTGCACTCTTTTTTCCTTGTCAAGTTTTTATCCTAATTGGGTTTTTCTTAGTAATGTTTTTAACGAGGCAATTATGAATTACGAATTTAATACATCAATAATATACATGATTAATTTATTCAATTGTGTTAATAATGTCTATTGAATGTTGATTTTGATTTTTACATAATTTTAACACAAACTAACTTAATAATTATAAAAATTAAAAAATATTTTAAAAAAATTCGGGCAAATCAGGCGGGCTCGGGCGGCCTATTACAAGCCCGCGGCCCGTTCAAGACGAAATTCGGGCTCAGGCGGGTCGGGCTCGGGCAAAACTCGATTTTTTCGGGCGGTCGCGGGCGGCCCATCCAAAGTTCCAGCACTAGTCTCGATCTTGCTTTATAAAGAATAAACATAAAGACACAAATTATCATTATTCACATTGAGATATTAAGGGAACGTTTAGTAGATGGATTTAGAATTATGATTCTAGATTCTGATTCAGAATTCGTGTTTGTTTACAGTGATTCTGAATCATAATTCAGAATCAGTGTTTAGTTTAGATGATTCTGAATCATTATTTGAAATATGATGTGATGTTTTAAATCAGAATCACTTATGATTCTAAAACCACTCCCCTGTTGATTTAAGGTGATTCAAACTCTTGATTTTGAATCATGGTTTCAGAATCATGATTTGAACCTAAAATTATGAATCATGATTTTAGTTCCAGAATCATGATTATAATCACCATGATATGAATACTTGTACCAAACGAACCATAAGTGTCTTTAATAGTAATATCGTCAACTGAAAGAATAAAAGTCTTATAACTAGACAAACAACATTAACGACATCCGCTTTATTGGAAAATACGACATCGAGTGCCAAAGCCAATCAAAAACATATTCATGATGCTATATAACATAAATACTAAAGATCTAAATCATACCTTTTGAAATTTAGGAAACTGCACATCTGACAGATCAAAGCGTTTCAAACAGCAACCGGAAGAGCTTCAACCAACTAGTCTTCTTTGCTATTCTCGTTTTCATAATTGGTGTGCGGGTTGGCACAAGTCGTTCAATCTTCTCTTGGTATTCTTAAACTCCTTCCAACCACAAGAGAGCCAAAGGAAAAATCGCTCTTAAGAATTAAACAATTTCTTTTAGGAATCTTTTGCCAATAGCCCGAAATAGTCTATCATGTGATCTAAAGAATAATGTGACTTAATGGGCTATTTATACTGTTTAGGAAGTCATATTTCCGTAACAATTAGGTTTCCTAAAGTTTATCTCGCTTACAGAGTCAGTTTCACCACGTGTCAACCGGAGAAAGAGACGTTGTAACTCACCGGTCGACCTGTCTGAACTAGCGAAAGTTGTTTTCCTAGTTTTTCAACACGGAAAACTTACACAGAGCCTCAATTTTGATTCAAGCAACCCAATAGAGAAGTTGACTAATCAAAACAATCATATAATAGTTTTCCCATATTAAACAACTCTTAAAATAATAATTCAACCAATTTATCAATTAATTCACATAATAAATCACTCATGAATTAATTAACCAATCTCATATTAACTTTGAACCTCTTTTACAGAAATAACACAAGTTATCAATATATAAGAAATACACCGTATCGTTACAGGAAATTATGTGAGCTAGCAAAGGGACCCGATGGACATATATAAATCAAGCTCATATACTCACAACGCTACTTGTAAACCAACAAGTTCGTCTCATGATTATAAAACTCTAGCGCTACTCTACTAAAAGCCTAGAGCTGCACTTTCAATTTATATAGCCTATTTACAAAGCTTTGAATAGCTCTTGTCCATGACTCAATATATTAGTGTATCATCCCCATAGGATATTCATAATCGACTTGATGTCAAGTTCCGTTTTACTCCCGATTACATTTATCTTATGTTCCATTATCACACAATCAGAAAATCACTATTCGTACTATTACAAATAGTAAACCATTAAATAACACAGAGTAGTCTAATGGCCGAGCGCTCGTATTTTTCAATCCACAGATAATGCATAAGAGGATATCATTGACTCTTTGTAGGAGCTATGGATTCCACTATCTATAAATAACGAATCTACGCATACATGAGTCATACCTCCAATGTACCGGTAAACGTACCTTTACATAATGTCAGGATGTCTCCTTTTGGTACATCAAATGATACAAGTCAAGCATACATGTTCATTATCCATATCAGGATTAAGATGATATATATATAATTCGTCAAAAGTGAATTATTTTATAGAAACGAAATTATTAATTAAAATAATTCAACTTTGGTCCGACCCAATATAGATTTCACCATTAGAAACTATATCAATGTCTCTACCCATGGAGTCCCACCTCTGATGACCAAGACAAGTCGTCTCCGTTAGGAAGTAGACAACATAACAATCTTAATAAGAATAAAGTGCCAAACTTTATTCCCTCGGTTATGGATCATCTGATTTAGACTATCATCTTTAGATTCCTGTCTTCCGCATGTTCTTCTCATTACATGCATGACCTAAAGATTTAAAATGACAGTCTCAGACTTTCAGTTTACTTATCATACATTCAACTAATATGAACATAACGAGGACAATACATAGATATATGAAATAAATAAATCTTTATTAATAGTTAAAATGTCTTAAAGAACATTATTACATTTATTCCTAAGGGCATAAACGCCAACACGCTTATACAAAAAGACGATATGTAATAATGAGATCTATGTTAATTAGATTTTCTTTTCATTTTTTTTTGACAATTTAAATTCAAACATTTTGCTTACAAGTTCATTTTACTTGACAAAGACATATAAACTTTTCCCACAAATTTTTTTACTTCTAATCAATATTAATTACCTAGTGAAATTCAAAGAATATTGATAAGAACCAGATGCTGCTGGACTATGATAGGAGGAAGAAACGCCAATAATTAGTGCTGATGTGGATATAATTTGTTGAAGAGTCTTGTTGAGAAAGTTTTAGTGATAATTAAATTTAATTAGTTTGTTAGTAGGGGCCTATAAATAAGAGGAAGGGCTCGAAAGGTACGTTAGCTTTTAGATTATATAGAATCGTGAGGAGAAACAGTGATTCTCTCGAAAAATCACATGTGTGTGTAATTCGTCCTTCGTTAATCTAGAGGTTTCCATCAAATATCTAATTAGAATTTGATGAAACAGGTTAAGGAAAGAAAAGAAAAGAAAAAGATAAAAACAAAGCACAAACATTATGAAGCACTCTATTTAAGCTTAATTTCGGTGCAAGTGTGGTGACGCTCCTTTCTAGCGAGTGGAAATGATGAGGCAACTATAAAGGTTGAAGATGACAAAATGATTACAATGATGGGGTATGAATATGATGCATTTTTGGAATTTATTTTGTCCTTATCATATCACTTTGGAATTCAGAGGCATGACAAACAAGTAATATCTCCCCTATTTTTTTTTTTTTTTTAGTTTTTTTGGAGGACCATTTGCAAAAGTAAATTTGTAATATTATTGTCAATATCAAATATTCAAATTATATGAAAAAAAAAATCTAAAAGATAACCATTCCTTTATACGTGCTTGCTTGCTTTCTTTCTTCCATCCTTCCTAAGCTACAAGAAGGCAAGTGTATATCTACACGTAAGCAAAAACTTCCAAAAGGATACCTTCTTGAGCATAGATGAAAATGAAAGAGAAGGAAAAGCTTCCGATAAAATTTTACGTTTATATGTTATAAATGAAATGGAAAGAAAATCTATTACTATTCTAATCAACAATCTTTTAAAGTTCATAAACGTTAAATACACAACCTCACTGTTTTAAAAGAAAATGGCAGAAGCTCTTTTTTCCGAGTCTCCATTATTGACATAGAAAATCTTCATTCTCTCCACCACCAAATTAACTCTTCTCTAAAATTATTCCTAATTTCTTGATTTATGAATGAGGAGTTTCAAAGCCTACAAGCGGGCTTTTGAACCAAATCCTCGGCTGGATCCACCTAAGCCCCACCTTCTATTTAATGTATAACTATCAATTCAACAACGCAGTGAGGCTTAGTCATGATCACCGTTGGTGGGCAACTATATGTTTGTATTATTCTAAACCTAAACCAGCAAAGCCGCTTTAGAAAAAGAGAAAAAGAGCGAGCAAAGTTTGCATTTTCATTTTCTTATTCCTAGTGTGGAAGCACATAAAGTCTAGAAATTGACGTCCATGTTCAATTTTCTTTATTAAATTAATAAATGTATCATCTAAAAACATTCAGGAAAAAACACAGAAGGGCCTCACCATCTTGTCTCTTAACATTTCTTTTAATTACTAAACTTGGGTTTTAAAGCTCCTTCAACCACATAATCTGGCATATGTAAACAGAACATTTTGGTTATCACCACCCTTAAATACCTGGCATCTTGGACCACGACTAGTCTGATTTCCATCTTGTATTGAACATATGCTATACACAACAAGGTAGGTCACCAAATCTCGCCGTGCTAACTGTATGTACTCTGTATGAAAATTTCATCCAACATTTATAAATAGTTTTTACATTAGGATAATAATGCATGTTTCTCAACGTTAGATATGGTCAAAATCTTATCGAATAAAAAATTACCCAAAAACAAAAGAATCTAATACATATTTCTGACCCATTTAATTCATGGGTTTAAGTCAGTAATTTTAATTGTGAATTTAAATTTTGTGAGAGAACCCATTGGCATAAATTTTTTTTACTCAAATTTTTGTGAGAGTAGAATTAGAATTATGGGTTCAAGTTAGTGAACCAAATGGAGTCCTACTAGTTGGGTATTTTCCGTACCATAGTGTAAATTCCTCAAATTTATAATACCCAGGATTGGAAAGATTTTATGTCTCTCATTTTCTGGTTGAGATTTACACATTTATAAAACCTAGGATTGGAAAAGATCGGATATAGTTTATGTCTCTCATTTTCTGGTTGATTGGAAAGATTTTATGTCTCTCATTTTCTGGTTGAGATTTACACATTTATAATACCTAGGATTGGAAAAGATCGGATATAGTTTATGTCTCTCATTTTCTGGTTGAGGCTGAAGCTTGCACTCTCGGCTTCAATTTCTGCAGAACATTCACTTTGAAGAACACAACATATAAATTGCAGTGAGTACTAAAGAAAAGATCTCGAAACTAATCCAAGATAGAATATTAGACAATAATTCCATCAACTTTGTAACATATACATCAGCATTACCTGCAGCAACTATAGTGGGATATCTCCAACTCTCTTAAGTCGTCTCACATTCTCTGTATGCAATTTGTATCGATCGCTTCAGAAAAGGATACGACTTTGTTTTGTGGTTAACACAAAATCATCTTTTCTCAGACAGGGAAAAGAGCTGATGCAGTATACAGTGTTTGGGCTGTAAGATCACATTTGTGAAACTATTCCACCATAATACTCGAGTAGTTCTGAGTTGAGTTCCATTGGTCTGTTAGTGTAGTAACTGAAGTTGGTATGAGAAAGGTATTGAACCTTGTTCAGAAGATTTCTTATTGAATCTTTGAAGAGTAAAAAAGTAACTCTTTAAATTAAATTTTCTAAGCATTTACAATTCAATATTTTGACAGAAAGAGATGGCTAATTTTTGAGTTATGTGTGCTAATCTGCTACCAATAATCTAGGCAAGAACAAGATCCCTGGTCAAAGTGATGAAAGCGATGCCGATCCCTCACCACAATCACTCGATCATAAGCTTTTGAGATGAACTTTGCTGCGTTGTGACAGTCGTTACATATTCTCAGATTCTTCATTATCCTTATTGGCGTTGGAGGACTTGTACTTATAAGCCCAAAGGCAATTGCAAGCTTTTCACTATGCTTCAGAAGAGCAGTTTCCTTCTCTTCTTTGTCAATGTCAAGGGGAACCTCATTTGTGTCCGGTGCATAACCTTCCATCTTCAATTTGATCGCAATTTCATCCAGTTTCGCCTCAATCTCGTTTATCAGAGGGTGTGTCTTGTCTCCTGCAAGGAACTCGTGGACTATTCCATTTGCCTCAATCATGCTACAACCTGGAGTCTTCACCACACCACGTTGCACCATTGTTCCCCTAATCTCAAGAACATCATCCCAGTTACCTCGTAAAGCACAAATGTTGGACAATAACACATGGAAACCATCAT
This sequence comes from Morus notabilis, assembly GCF_000414095.1. Taxonomy (NCBI): domain Eukaryota; kingdom Viridiplantae; phylum Streptophyta; class Magnoliopsida; order Rosales; family Moraceae; genus Morus; species Morus notabilis. Next base: position 153,718 of record NW_010367715.1, read on the forward strand.
GGTCAGGCTGCAGATGAATGAGCCTTCTTCCAATCCTTTCCCCCATGTCATGGTTGCCATGCTTCTTACAAGCCCCGAGTAAGGCACCCCAAGTTGCAACATCCGGTACCATAGGCATACTCTCAATGAGTTCCTCAGCCTCTTTCAGCATGCCTGCACGTCCTAAAAGATCAACCATGCACCCGTAATGCTTAACATTCGGTACTATCTGGTGTTCTCGAATCATGGAGTTGAAGTGGCGACGACCCTCGTCCACTAAGCCCATGTGTCGACACGCCCCAAGAACTGCCACAAAAGTGATCTCATTTGGTGTTACGCCGCATGCTTTCATTTCTGAAAATATGTCCAGTGACTTCTCTACTAGCCCATTCATTGCCAACCCAAGAATGAGAGCATTCCAAGTGGAAATTCCCTTCTCTTCCATTCCATGAAAAACTCCCAATGCATTTTCCACACAACCACATTTCATGTACATGTCAATAAGGGTAGTGCCCAAAATGGCATTAACCTGCAGATCATTTTTCCTTATATAAGCATGAATCCATTTGCCTACGTCAAGGGCAGCCAAATGGGTGCAAGCCGATATCACACTGACCAACGTGGTCTCATCGGGCCTAACTTCAAAACTCTGCATTTCCTGAAACAACACCAGAGTCTCGGCGAATTGGTCATGTTGAGCATAACCTGATATCATTGCACTCCATGATACAACATCTTTTTGGGGCATAAAATCAAAAAATGCCTTGGCGTCTTCAACTGAACCACATCTCAAGTACCCAGATAGCATAGAGTTCCAAGTTATCTGGTTCAAATGGTGGGCAGAACGGAACAAATTCTTGGCAGCCATTATATCCCCATAAGTTGAGTACATGTGAATCAAAGCATTCTGAAGGTTAAGATAAGTTTCAAGTCCTATTTTGAGGACCAAGCTATGTATCAATTTCCCCATCAGGACGACCAACAAATGTGCACATGCAGAAAGAGCAGTTATTACCACAACTTCATCCACCTTGACTCCCTTAGAAATCATTTTCACAAATATAGCCAAAGCCTCTTCATACATCTCATTCTGCTCATAACATGAAATCAACGCGCTCCACGAAACCATGTCCTTCTCCGGCATTTCATCAAACAAACGACAAGCCTCGGTTACCTGACCCTCCTTACCAAACAATACAATCATCGAATTTGAAGCAATTATATTCCTTTCTGGCATCCGATCATAGATATACTTAGCCTCCTCAACATCCCTGTTTTGAACGTACCCGCCTAGAATCGAATTCCACGTAACTGAATCCAAGCAAGGACTTTCATCAAACAGCTTACGTGCATCAATCATGTTCTGACAAACAGCGTACATATTGATCAAGGTGTTATGAACATAAACATCCGAATCAAAACCAACCTTGAAAACATGACTATGAATCTGTTTCCCTTCATTTTCGGATAACCGGATGGCACAGGCGTGAATTAGAATCGGGTATGTGTAGTTATCAGGACCCACATTTTCCTCCAACATACACTTGAACAAGTAAACAGCCTTTTGAGGGCAGTTTCTCTGAACATAGGCTCTCATCATGGTGTTCCAAATGAACCCATTTGAGTTCTCAATGAGGTTGAAGATGTGGAAGGAGTAATCAATATGAACAAAGGGAAAATCAGTCGAGAACTTGAGAAGCCTGCTTGCTGCAAATGTATCTTTGATGAAGCCAGTTAGGATCATCTGTGAGAGAATTTTTTTGAACTGCCTCAAATTTTGGCATTTAGTAGAATGGGTCTCTAAGATGGAGAGATTTATAGTCGTCCTGAGGTTAAGTTTGTGATACAAAGTTGATTGTAAAGCTGAAGAGAGATGTCTTAGTCTGACCAAACTCATGGATATGATCGGCGAAGATAATGGGTCACAGTAACGAGTCCTCCTACACTTCAAACGAACATATACACATGCATTAAAAAAATGGATTTGGTCTAACATCAAAATAGAAAAAAAAAAGAAGTGCGTAAAACAAACAAAACTTGATACACCTCTCTCTCTCTCTCAACTCAAGCCTCCTAAAACCTTGAAACTCTAGAATGTCTCCCAAAGTAATTGATAGTCATAGTTAATTTTGTAGCTAGAGAAAGACGCTTCAGTTGGACCAAACTCATGGCTGATCAGAATAGCTAATGGCCGAAGATAATAAGTCCTTCAAGATTTAGATAAACATAAACACATTATGCAATTACATGCGTGACTGTAGTATTATTACCTACTTGCTATTCAAGAAAAGAGTTCTTAGCAACAATACATACATAAGTATGTTATGTATAAGCAGAAAAGAATAATAAAACAGCCCATTAGTAAAAGTAATAGAACAACCACAGTTTCAATAAAAAGAGGAATGTACCATAGTCAACCAGCTCATTGTCTTCTGGGCTTCTATCTACCTCAAAGAACTTCTAAAGAGGGTTGCATACTGACCTAACGACGAAGTAGCAGCTGCCACAGCAGCTGAGGTATCTGACTTGGCTGCAGCAAGGAGAGTTCTCCCAAAGTATCTCGATAGAAACATGATTCCGGTCCGATTGTGGCATAGGATAGTGGAAGCTATGATAACTAGAAACAGAATGACAAATTGGGAAAAGTGAAAACACTGTTATTCAAAATCATCACTCCTTTTTCAAAGACATTTATCAACAATTTCCATTATTCAAGATTGCTAACAAAGAACAACACATCTACTAATACTCAAGAAGGTGACCCATGATCACCATTTTGGCCAAAATGACACAACTAATTACAAAATAATAATAATGATGATGATCGTAGGGTCTTAAAATGTAGAAAAATCAAAATAAAAATACTGATCACCACGAAAAAATCCATTAAAGAAGTCCAATTTAGAAATTTAATTTATATACAATCAGCTTTATATAACGAATAATCCTTAATACAAAGCTATGCTTTTTTATTTTTTATTTTAACGGCTAATATCAATCACAAAAGAAAAAGAGGAAAAAAAGAGGAAAATAAAACAACTGTTTCATTTTGGCTTACCTTCTTCAGCTAAGGAGCAAAAGAGTGTCTTTTGGAGGATTTTAACTTCGAAAAAAAGTTGCTTTCGTTCGAAAAGCATCAGAATTGGAGACTAAAACAAATGTTTCTGCTCTATAAACGTAGAAAATGCCTTGTATTTTGAAATTAAACGAAACATTACGCAAATTTTCACGTATCATAAAAACTTCTAATGGAAATTTGAAGAAAATGAGTATAATTCGAACAACAGAAGAAAGAGCAAACTAAGAAATGCAGAAACCGGCGTACCTCCTGTAGTCGGCGGCGAGCTATCAGCGCTGCCAAGGTGGGTTGAAGTAGAAAGAGAGAGAGCCTGCGTGAACAAAAATGGACGAAGAGGAGGACGAGGTTGGGCTTTGGTGGGCTAAAATAGTGGGCTTTGTTAGTCAGTCAAATGTGGCCCAGTTAATCAAGAAATGGGCCCAAGTCGGGCAGCTTTAACCGGACAAATACTCTTTTTAGGGTGCGATACCCCTTACTCTTCCCTTGATCAATATTATTTTAGTCAAATAATTATATTAATTAAAAGGTATTAATTAAGAATAAAAAATAAAAATTAAGACTTATGCGCTTTTATGAGTAAGTTTAGTAATTCTCTCCAGCTTTCTTTTGCTCTTTTTCTTAAGGTAATTAAGAGAAAAAGAGATAAATACCTCTTAAAGTGCATGAGTCTGAATTTTTAACTCTTACTCTTGATTAATGTTATTTTTAGTCAAATAACTATATTAGTCCAAAGGGTATTAATCAAGAGTAAATAGTAAAAATTCATACTCATACACTTTAAAGGTAAGTTCAACAATTATCTCGACAGTTAATTAAGCTCCCTACCATTTCTTTAAGATCTATCACGCACTCTTACCCCTTTTTTTGAAAAGTTTGAAATATCTCAATTTCAAGCAGTAAAAAGTCAATTTACCCTTGTACATAGAAACCCTAATGTCCTCCCAAATTTCTCTCTTCTTTTTGACTCCTCTCTCTTTCATTGGTGTTGTGATAAATCTCGGCAACGCAATGACACCACCGATGGAGCACAATAGCGGTAAAAGATTTCGTCGCTGCACCTAAGCCACGATCCACCTTGACAACTCCGGCTCCACTAGTTTTCGGTTCTCGTTGCTAGGAGCGTCAAAGCTGGTGGGAGAGGAGTTTGGTGGCGTAAACATCAACGATGAACGAGACAAACCTCTTCTTTGCAATACCATTTTTTATTTGCTTGCGTAAAATATATATTTTTAAATGTAGCATAATAAATTTATTTTAAGTGCAATCCTTATTATGTCAAAAGCGGGTTTTATAAGAGATGTGTTTTGAATGATTTTATATAATTTTAAGGGTGAAATGTGATGGAAAGTGGACTTTTTAAGGACTTGAACTTTCATCTTAAAAAGTCAACTTGTTAAGTGAGGTAACCCGATATATTTATAAGTAGTTGTTTAATGTATGTTATTGTATTTAAATAATGTGGGACTTGATGTTATTTTTTACCCTATACAAAATGTGTCATTTTTGAAATTTAAGAAGCATGTTGGATTAAGGCAAACCGTTTATGGAACATTCATGAAATTAATTCAAAATCTTAAACTAAAAGAGGATATTTGATTTCACTAACATACTTTTTTCGATTATCTTTAGAGTATCTCCAATGCAATGTTATAATTAATGTGTTAATAGTAAATTTGATATTTTGAGTGTAAAAAATACTCTCCAATCCAATGTCATTTACCCCGTCAAATTTATTGTATGCTATACTTTGTGGTAAATTTACCATCAAGTATAATAAATAGTAAATTTGACATTTGATTCTTATTGGTTGATATGTTTATTTTTTTCATGTAATCATTGCAATATTTACATTTTTAAAATATATTAAAACTAAAAGTTTACTTGTACAACTTTTAAAGCTTAAATTATGATAAAAATAAGTTTAACATTTGATATAACATTATACATTAGAGTACAAGAAAAACATTAAAGCTACCATTATCACTCTTTTTTATATTAAATATATAATTAATATTAATATTTATATTGGAGATAAAGTTGTTCATAAAAAATCAAAATTGATGAAAACCGCCCCGACCCACCCATAAACCTAAAAATTAATTTTAAAACCGAACCGACCGTTGTTTAATACGGCCGGTTTCGGTTTTAAGTATTTGAGGTTCCGTTTAAACCGAATCGAAGCAAACTATATATATACACTTCAAATGTCGCTGTTTCTCAAAGTTTCAAACTCCATATTCCTCTGGTTTTAGTTTTTCGTAGCTCAAGCCTCAAATTCCCTCTCTCTCTATATCTCTTTCTCTATGTTTCTTTTTCTCTCTCTCTATGTTTCTTTCTCTCTCTCTCTCCCCATTATCGCTTGCTTTCTCTTCGTTCAACCTTGATTCTCCTAGTCCTTAGTTCTTGCAATGTTTTGATCTCTTCTAATTTTGCTTCCTTGCCCCATCCGTTTTGCTTCCTCTTTCTCTCTCTCTGTCCGTTCGTCGTATTATCCCCCATGTCATCTCCGGCGTCGGTTCAAGTTTCAACTTCAAATTTCAACCGAAGTAGCAAGTAAGCTACTAGCAAGGTAGAGGTACGTGCCTCTCTCACTTCTAATTCTAGGTTTTTTGTTGCTGAAATATGGACTGATAAATGAGAGTAAATGACTGAGATTGATGAACGATTTCTAGTTTTTAGGTTATGACCTTATGTTTTTAGAATTTTTAATTTTTTAGGTTAAGTTTTTGTTCATTTAAATCTGAATTATACCGACTGAGATGACCTGATTCATGTCTTTATGATATTTTGATAACTAATTTTTGCTATTCATATTGATATATATTGTGATTTGTGAATTGGCTGTTATTGTGAATTTGATATTGACATTGTGAATATTATCCTGATATTGAGAATATGAAATTTGTCTTTTTTTTAAAATAAAAAAAACTTAAAATTAAATGCTTAATGTTGTAAATTTTAGTTTAAAAGAACATGTTGTTTTTAATTGAAGGCTGGATGTGTACACAATCTAAATATATGCGCATGGGGTGAACATCTTGAGACTATTCCTGAGAATGCGACTATGCATGATGAACCTACACCCACTTAAATCGAAACAAAACCTAAAGAAAAGTCAATAGTGTGCGGGCACATGACAGAAGTACCTCGGACAAGACTGGTTAAGGGTCTGTTTAGTTCGCTGATTCGAGTTAAGATGTGACTTTATGTGAGAGTTTTTTACTGTAATAAAAAAGTTAAATGTGACTGTTTCTGAGAGTTTTTTACTGTAATAAAACTCGAATTCTAAACTCGATCAGTGTAATTATTGTCAGACAACATATGCTTCTAATAGCAAAACGTGCGGCACTAGTACGTTGCGACAACACGTGCTCACTTGTAAAAAAAAAAAAAATCCAAACAATAAATAGGATAAGTCTAAAAAAGACTCTAGCCTATGAGGCCTCGAGTATTTTGGTGACTGTGAATTTCACAAAAGAGAAAGGTTGGCAAGTAACTGCGAAGTATCTAATTAAGTGTGAGCTGCCTTTCAGGTACGTGGAGAGTGTGCAGTTTAGGGACTTTGCATTTGAGCTACAGTCGAGCTACAGTCAAGGTACTAATTGTTTGAAATAATGTCTTAAAAATATGAGATGTACAAAATATCATTATTTATTTAATAAAAGATAAATTTATTATTTATTTACATGTATTATTGAATACTTTATGAATATCATTAAAAATTTCACGATTATTTATGTAACTTTAAATATTCTTTATAAGTGCTATATACTAAAAGATAATATTTAAGGATAATAATCGAAATCTATAATAAATTTATTTAAAGTTTATAATATTTAATTAAAACATTATTAATAGATGTCATTCCCATTAAGAATGAAACGAGCTTATATGTATCATTGATATAAAGAGATATTGAATGAATGTATTTTACATAATGAGATTGTGCAGGACTGGGACAAGACACAATATGAATTTTTAATAATTTTCGTTAAATATAGAAATTATAGTTGAGTCTACCGATGATCATATATAGAATAATCTTAATCTTAAGTTATTAGTAGACTCCTCTTTGTAGATTCGTGTCTTTTGACTTACTCGGTACGGATTTCAAGATAGTTAAATCTTATTCCTTGTGTCTTAGAGATATAATGAAATGAGTAGCCGAGAATGTTAATATACAAGATGAAATACATTCCTTCTTGAATAAAAAAGCAAACAAATTATTCTCTTGAGGTTGATTTGGTACTTGGATTAGTAGGAGCTCCGATTCATGAATTTATTTTATAAATCACTATCAATTAGAGAATCAATAGTACTCAAGGATAAAGATATAATTAGAGATGTTAACGGATTTCACCTAACTTTAATTATAAATTTTTTATAGATGATCGATCTATATGAAGTGACTATATCAAATGGACATTATATAGATGTAAATGTTTACAATATCAAGAGTGCAATTCCAAGTTTATAGTGGAGTAACTTTAGAATTAATAGAATTAATTAATTATTAATTTTATTGAAGTTTGATATTATAGGTCAATGAGTCCTCTCATCGTCCTTGTAATTCTACAAGATACTAAGGGTAAAACATGATTTTAGAATTATGAAATTTTAAATTAAATCACTCAAAAATAATTAGTTAAGAATTAATTAGATATTAAATAATGTGATTATTTAATTTAAATTTTGAAACACGCATGTGGTGGAAACCACATGAGGTACACGCTTGGTATAGAGAAAGAATCCCTTTAGAATTCAGTTGCTTGCTCTTCAAGTTATCTAGTTTACTTGTTAGATAAGTTATCCAATTAGAATTCAAATATGTTTAAAGTTTGACTTTAAATGGAATTTGAATTTGAGCAAAAATTAGACTACATGATAAGGAGAAAATTCTTCTCCTCCTACTGGATAAGGTGGTGCCTACCACAGAGAGAAATTCTTGTGGTGGCCGAATTTTATAAGTGCCAAGAGAGAGAAAATTGTTCTAAAATAAATAGAAATATTATTTGATTTTAAATAGGATTCAAAATTAAATTAATCTCTTATTTTCTATAGCTTTATTTTTTAAGATAGAGATAAAAGTTTTACTAGAACTCTGATAGCTACTCTATAAATAGAGGCAACAAAAAATTAGAGAACACAATTTTTCACACTCTCCTCTATATGATAGGCATGTAACGTGCTTAGTGTAAGTCTGTAACATGCAGTTTGTTAGTGTGTAACTTTCTACTTATGGACGTGTAACTCGAGAGAAAAGAGAAGAAAAGTTCTTCTAAAATTTTCAGTCCCGCTACATACATGTGTTGATGGTAATGAGCGACTTGTGAGTTGAATGATAACTATTTTCTCTGGTTTTAGGTGCGCGTACACACACGTTCTTCGTAGAATTAAGGAATTGATGAGGAAGATTCTTAGTGATCTGAGGAACCAGAGCACTTACTTGTTTATGTTTAAAGAATTTAAGTTATCATCTTAATCGACAGCTAGATATAATTCTAAATTAATTAGATTAATTTATTCGTTATAAATTAATATAATCAATAGTGTTCATCAAAAGTTTTAAGAAAATTTTTGTCCGGATCCGATCTGAGTTACTGTACTACATCCAAAATCATTTAAGAACCAACACGAACCACCATCTCGAATAACAATTGCGAGAGACATTTATAAACTTTACGTGGAAGAGAAGAAAAAATTGAGTGGTCTTTTGGGCGAATAGAGAATAGAGAATAGCTATTACTACATATACATATCCAGAATATCAATTATATTTGTGTCACAGTACATTTTATTGATAATGATTGGATGTTGCACAAGCGAATTATAAAATTTTTCATGGTCCCTAACCATAGGGGGGAAACCATCAGTAGGGAGCTTGAGACATGCTTCAGAGAGTGGGGAATCAACAAAGTCAGTACAATAACTGTTGATAATGCAACTTCCAATGATTCAGCTTTGAATACTTGGAAGAAAAAGCTGTCAAGTTTGGATTGGGGTATGTTAATGGATGGGAGGTTACTACACTTGCGTTGTTGTGCCCATATTATCAAGTTGATTGTGAGTGAAGGCCTTAAGGACATTGATGAGTCAGTTGCTAGCGTCAGGAATGGCGTGAGGTATGTTCGGTCATCAACTGTGAGGTTCAAGAAGTTTCAAGAATCTTGTGCTGAGGAGGGTATAAACTCAAAGTCTAAGTTGTGCTTGTATGTGGGAACAAGATGGAATGCCCACTTATTTGATGCTTAGTACGGCTATGAAATTTCAAAAGGGATTTGATCAGATGATTGATGATGGAAATTATGATAACTATTTCAAAGAGATTTGATGTGGCAACCGGAAGAGGATGAGATGGACTGCCCATGAGGGAGGAGTTTAGAGGCCTTATAGTAGCACGGACTTCTTTGTCTTTCTAGGTCATGCGAAGGGGGCCGGTCCAAGATCGTACTGTTCCTCTACAAAGAAAACAGACGCCCTCAACGGCTAGGCGCCACCCTCTTTCTGAGTTATTCCAGCTTCTTCATGATTTCTTGCTCCAGGTTTATGATCTTCAGGTTCCAAGCTATAAGCCACCAAAATCCACTCTTAGGACTGAAGTTTCTGAAACCCTCCCACTTAAACGTCTCTCATATGTTATGAAAGGTCTTGGGAAAGGACGTGACACTCAAGTTGAGAAGAATGATGTGGATTCTTACTTGGTTAATTCGATTAAGCCATTCACTGAGGATTTTGATGCACTCTTTTGGTGGAAGTGTAATTGTCACATATACCCCACCTTAGCACTCCTGGCCAGAAATATTTTGGCCGTTCAAGTAGCAGCGGTTGCTTTTGAATCAACATTTTCTGGAGGTGGTAGAGTTCTGGACACATTTCAAAGTTCTTTGCATCCCATAATGGCTGAGGCATTGATGTGCACTAGGATTGGTTGTCGGTTGATCGTGCGGAGAAGATCATGACCGAGGAATGCAAAGAGAAGGTACAAAACTTAGAGAAATCTGAGGAAATCATGGCAGGTAATTCTGTTAGTTATTGAATGTCAATGTTGTCATCATTCCTTAAGATTTATTATAATTTGCTTTATGTTATAACTTATCTTTTCTTTTTCAGAGGTGGAGTCACTTTTTTCTAAGTTGGATGCTTCTTCACCAGGATCAACAGTTATTGAAATCGATTTATGAAACAGCCCAAGAACTGTTGTTTTTTTTATTTCATATGTGTTTCGGACATTGTTTTTCTTTTCATTGACAGATATCAATGTGTTGTATTTGTTGGGACTTTGTTATTTAGTTGGACTTCATTAGTAATCTTGTATGTTGTTTTGGACATTATTTATGGATGACTGTAGTATGGACTTTGTGTTATTTTCTAAGTTAGGTACTTAAGGTTTTTATGGTTTTCGACTTTTTTTTGTAACACAAAGCACACACAAGAAAGTTTAAAAACAGGTTGAAGAAACAACAAAACAGCCTAAAACAGTAAAACAGGTGCCAACAGAGGCCAGGCAAAAAACAGGTTAACTGGCAGTTAAACTGAACCGAAACTGACCATGGTCGGTTGGTTCATTTTCGGTTAGTTTCTCTCTACTGATCGGTTTCAATTGCCGGTGGAGAACAAACCGAACTGTCGATTTGGTTGGCCGGAGGTGCGAAAACTGCACCAACTGAACCGTGTACAGCCCTATCTTATACACCTTCACCTTCCTGAAATACAAGAAAGTTACCCACATGTATTACTATTACCTATGCCAATACATTTAAGCAAGTTCCATGGAGGAAATCGGTGCAACACAAGTTATCACAACACGTATCAAGTAAGCCACATTTTTCACCTTTTTCCGATGCAATTCTCAGGTGGGCAGGGTAACCTACCAGAAGAGCTCCAAGATCCATCGTGAACTTCCTATCGCTCTCTTTTGGCGTTAGAGACCGCAAAAGAAGATAAAACCAAGCTAATTCACCTAAATTACACATGAATTTTGTGCCAAAAATCATGTGCCGAATGTTACACTGCACTAAAATAACCTGATTAAATTATAAAACAAGTTCGAAGAGCCATCTTTATATACTCTCATAGTCAGATATCTAATCTTTATGTTTATGCTCTAAACTTGACGATGTACTCTTCATCATTTAGTAGACTCAAACATTAAAGTATAAAAAAGTTAAAAAAACATTTTAAATTTTAAAATGACGTGAAATATCTAGTTTGTTAGATATCATTTAGAACACCAAATTTAATTAGTCCCTGATTGATATGTAAAAAATTAATACAAATCCAAAACAGCCAGCGAATCAATCTCATGGTCTGAATATATATATCAAGTGTCATTAGAAGAAAAAAAAAAAATAAAAAAATGTACACCAGGTTCAAATACATCCATATAGATCAATAGAACTAGAGGCTTCTGATCTCGGATGATAATGGAATCAGTACTATGTAATACAAGATTTGTGGGAATTTTTCTTTTTCTTTTTTTTTTTTCGAAAAAAAAAAAAAA
>NW_010367716.1:0-209 GCF_000414095.1 Morus notabilis
ACGAAACGACATGTCTTTTTTTTAATATGACGAGAAATGACGTCATTTTTGACAAAACCACAAAGTGTCGCCTGCAAAATGATATGTCTTTTTCACCAAAAAACCTACAAAACGACATTACATTTTGATAAAAAAATTCACAAAAAAAGGACATGTCATTTTTTTTATGAATTTTCTTTTTTTTGTGATTTTCTATATTTTTTACGTTT
>NW_010367716.1:312-511 GCF_000414095.1 Morus notabilis
AACAAAATGACATGTCGTTTTGACAAAAAGGGGAAAATTTTCACAAACAAAATGACATATTGTTATTAGATGCATCAAAATGACATGTTTTTTCATGATAAAAAAAATCCACAAACAACATGTCATTTTGTGAAAAAGGCAAAAATCATTGAGCAACAAAATGACATATCATTTTTTACCGATGACTTAAAACGACGTC
>NW_010367717.1:0-567 GCF_000414095.1 Morus notabilis
GTCGTAACGGTGCCCATCGGGCGTTAGATCGAAGCTCTCTTCGCGCCCTGCAACCGCCACCGGAACGGCGATAACTTTTGGTGTTGAAATGGGGCCCATCAGCGGTTTGATCGAAGCTCTCTTCGCGATCTACAATAGGCACGGGAAAGACAAAACTTTTGGTGTCGTAACGGGGCCCATCAGCCGTTAGATCGAAGCTCTCTTCGCGCCCTACAATCGCCACCGGAACGGCGATAACTTTTGGTGTTGAAATGGGGCCCATCAGCGGTTTGATCGAAGCTCTCTTCGCGCCCTACAATCGCCACCGGAACGGCGATAACTTTTGGTGTTGAAATGGGGCCCATCAGCGGTTTGATCGAAGCTCTCTTCGCAATCTACAATGGCCAAAGGAACGCTCAAAACTTTTGTTGTGTAACGGCGCCCATCAACCGATAGATCTATTCTCTGTTTGCACTCTACAACCGCGCGGGAACGGCAACATCTTTTGGTGTCGTAACGAGGCCCATCATCCATCATAACGAAGCTCTCTTCCCCCTCTACAACTGCCACGAATTTAGCGACAACTTT
>NW_010367718.1:0-879 GCF_000414095.1 Morus notabilis
AAAATGAATCTAGTGTTACAACGATGGAGATCATACATATTCCACCGTCTGATTATGCGTTTGTGTGTTGTTAGTGCATTTTTGTATTGGCTTATTTTTAGCAAATTGGTTGAAAACTATTTTTGACAAATTGGTTACAAATTGGCTGGAAGTTTGGTTGGCACAGCAAATAGGAGAGCCTCTTAAGGAAAGTCTCGTTGTTATGTTTATGGGATGCAAATCAAAGGATTTGATTGCTGAAAATGAAGAGTGGAATTTTTGGAGGAATTGATTGCTTATAATCTGTAGGCTGGAGCATGGTTGTATGTGTGGAAAAAGGGCTGTACGTTGGGTGGTTTTTGTTTCTGAAAGTCAGAAGGAAAAAGGCTGAAAATAGGAGAGGCGTTGGTCTTTATGTGAGAATTATTTATTGGAAACTTACCTTGCATGAGAGCTAGAGATTTGTATTGGTGTGATAAGCTGATTGCGTGAAGCTAATCTTGTGGAGATATATGATTCATATTGATGTGATTTTCACGTACTTCACAAGGGTAGGCACATGAGCAACTTTACTATATATACATAAGTTGTGTACGTGGGTGTGCCTTGAAAAGAATATTGGGTAAATACATTTAGGGCATGGTTTTTATAGAAGAAATATTCAGAAAAAGTCTATGAGAGAGTGAGACTTTATGTGTTGATTGAAGATCGTCTTTCGGGAGAAGGATTAGAAGCTTTCGGGAGAAAGCGCACTGCCAGCCGAAGGGATTTCGTCTTGCAGTTTTGAAGACGAGTAGTGCTTGCTGGATAAGGCCATTAAGGAGATTCGATATGGCGGCGACAGCGTCAAAGAGGGAGTCTTTGGGTGTATAAGTCCGATTGGTGTTTGTAATCTCTTTG
>NW_010367719.1:0-552 GCF_000414095.1 Morus notabilis
TTGGTGTCGTAACGGGGCCCATCAGCCGTTAGATCGAAGCTCTCATCGGAATCTACAAATGGCACGGGATCGGTGAAAACTTTTGGTGTCATAATGAGGCCCACAAGTCGTCAGATCAAAGCTCTCTTCACCCTCTACAACCGCCACGAAACCGTGACAATTTTTTGTGTCGTGACGGACCCCATTAGCCGTTAGATCGAAGCTCTCTTCGCAATCTACAATGGCGAAAGGAACGGTGTCGTAACGGGGCCCATCAGCCGTTAGATCAAACCTCTCTTCGCGATCTACAGCTGCCACGTTTTTGGCGAAAGCTTTTGGCGTCCTAACGGGGCCCATCGGGCGTTAGATCGAAGCTCTCTTCGCGCCCTACAACCGCCACGGGAACGGCGAGAACTTTTGGTGTTGAAATGGGGCCCATCAGGGGTTTGATCGAAGCTCTCTTCGTGATCTACAACTGGCACGGGCACGGCGAAACTTTTGGCGTCGTAACGGGGCCCATTAGGCGTTAGATCGAAGCTCTCATCACGACCTACGAATGGCACGGGACCGGTG
>NW_010367720.1:0-798 GCF_000414095.1 Morus notabilis
GACAATCTTAGATCACGAAGAGAGCTTCGATCTAACAGCTGATGGGCCCTTTATGACCCCAAAATTTGTCACCCTTCCTGGGGTGGTTGTCGGGCGCGAAGTGAGCTTCGATCTGACGGATTTTGGGCCCGTTAGGACACCTGATGGGCCCGTTACGACACCAAAATTTGTCACCCTTCCTGGGGTGGTTGTCGGCCGTGAAGTGAGTTTCGATCTGACGGATTTTGGGCCCCGTTAGGACACCTGATGGGCCCGTTACGACACCAAAATTTGTCACCCTTCCTGGGGTGGTTGTCGGGCGCGAAGTGAGCTTCGATCTGACAAATTTTGGGCCCCGTTAGGACACCAAAAGCTGTCGCCATTCCCGTCCGAGTCGTAGATTACGAAGGGAGCATCGAATAACGGCTGACGGGCCCCGTTACGACACCAAAACTTGTCGCCGTTCCCGTGGCTGATGTAGATCATGAAGTGTACTTCGATCTAACGGTTGATGGGCTCCGTTATGACACCAAAATATGTCGCCATTCCAGTGGCGATTGTAGAGCGCGAAGAGAGCTTCGATATAACATCTGATGGTCTGGCCCCGTTACGACCTCAAAAGTTGTCGTCGTTCCCGTCGCGGTTGTAGAGCACGAAGAGAGCTTCGATCTGACTGATGATGGGCCCCGTTTCGACAACAAAAGATGTCACCTTTCCCGTGCAAGTTGTAGATCTCGAAGAGAGATTCGATCTAACGGCTGATGGGCCCCGTTTTGACACCAAAAGTTGTCGCCGTTCCCATGGCGGTTGTAGAGCGCA
>NW_010367720.1:813-998 GCF_000414095.1 Morus notabilis
CGGGCCCCGTTACAACACCAAAAGTTGTCGCCGTTCCTGTGCCAGTCGTACATCGCGAAGAACACTTCGATCTAACTGCTGATGGGCCCCGTTATGACACAAAAATTTGTCACCCTTCCCGGGGTGATTGAAGGGCGCGCAGAATCTGAAGGATTTTGGGCCCCGTTACGACACCAAAAGTTGTC
>NW_010367721.1:0-3573 GCF_000414095.1 Morus notabilis
TTTTTTTTTTTTTTTTAAGATTCAAAAAATCGCTTAATCAATCTTTTCTCTCTTCTTCTTCTCCTTTTTTTTTCCCTCACTCCTACTAAAACCCGTAAAGATCGGTATCTTTTCACTAATTCTCTTATCCACCTATCTAATTCCATTTTTTTCCTTCTACCAAAGAGCAAAAACTCTTTCATCCAAAACCAATTGAGGGCACTGTTGAAACTTTATTCGCACTTTATTCCAAAACAGACAAATAATTTGACCACGCATTGATTCTTTTTCTGATCCTTTTTCTTGCAATGCAAAGCCAAAGAGGTAATAAGATAATAGATAAAATGTAAGGTAGAGTCAAATGAGAATTGAGGCAATAAGATAATAGTTAAACTATTTAGCGTCGAATGAGAATTATTCTCTCATCCATCTCATGAGCGTTGCAGAAGTTTTGTATCGTAATAGAAAAGGTAAAATTGGCCCAAGCAGTTAAGGATCTTTTTTTATCAGTTTTTTTTCTTTTTTTCTTTTTTTTTTTGGGTCATATATACGTGTGTGTATGTAATATTAATTTGCTAGAATTGGGAAAGAACACTATTTCTCTTGAATATATATTAAATAATTACATAACTTGATAATTTTTCTCTCGTTTTCATTGCCAAGGACGTTTCTTAATATCATTATTGGCTGTGGACTTGCTAATGGAGAAAGGTTTCGGGGTTGTTCATTCACAACCAAACTCAAAAAAAATTTAAACTCAAGTTATAATTTTATTTAAGTTCATATTCTTTTATAAAATAACTTGAATTTGAGGCTAAAATCTGAGTTCGGGGCTAAAATCTGAATTCAAGTTCTTTTTTCAACTCAAGTTCTCAAACTCAAACTCAAGTTAATAAATAATATTTTTTCTATTCTTAAAAACACTACAACAATAAAGGTCATTTGCGACGACATTAATTGCGACGACATATGTCGTCCTAAATAATATAATAGTTGCGACGACATAGCGTCGCAATTACTCCTCGTTAAATTAATTAAGCATGTCGTCCCTAATAAGTTCAATGTCGTCGCAAATAGTTTGGCGCGGATTTTTGCCGCCAAAGGGAATCTATTTTTTGCGACGACATGTCGTCGCAACTATCTTATTATTTGCGACGACACATGTCGTCGTAAATAATCTCATTCTATTTGCGACGATATTTTCTCTTTGTCGTCGCAAATAAGCTTTACAAATTTGACCAAGAACTAAACGCGGGGAAATGAATATTTGTGACGACATTATGTCGTCGCAAATAATTTCCAGATGTGGGGTATTAGCGACGACATTTTAAATTTATTTGCGACGACAATGTCGTCGCAAATAAGTCTGATATAATATACCCTAGCTTGTTGCTCTTCATTTTCCCCCGACGGTTTCAGTCTCTCTCTCTCTCCTACTGACTCTCTGCCTCTTCTTCCCCTCACCGCCGCCGCCGGCCGTTTTCTCTCTCTCTTCCCTTCTCTCTCTCCCCTTCTCTCTCTTCCCTTCTTTTTCTATCTCTCTCTCTCTTTTCCGATCCCTTCTCTCTTGTTCCCCTCTTTGGCCGCCGCCGCCGCTCCCGCCGCCCCGCCCCCGCCATAATTTCAGGTTTGGGTTTTTACTTTTTTTTCTTTTTGTAAATTTTGTTTTTGTTTGGTTACTTGCATTGATTCGAAGAATGTAAGGAATTTTTAGGGATTTTTGTTAGGGATTGTTGTTACTTGCCGAGCAAATGGAAGAATGAAATAGAAAATAGAAAATGTTATGGATTTTTGTTCGAGTTTAGTCGTTTTTTATGGTTCCGAGAAAGTGAAAATTTAAACTTGCATTGATTAATCAAGAATTGTGTCTATATGTTACTCTAGATGTTAATAAAATGTTAATTTGATGTAGGCGTTTGATTTTTCGCCTTCGTCACTGTTTGCACGGTTCTTTCGACGTAATCCTGCTATTTTCAGCCCCCGTTTAGTGGGTTTGAACTTTGTAAGTTTTTTATATTTATTTAGTTTAAAATTGTTGTATTTTTTGGTTGTATGAATTCGGAATTATGATGACAATATTTGAATTATGATTTTCTTATATTATTGAAATTTAGTATATGTTTATGATTCTTGTTCTAGGTGGCACATCTTGCAGCTATAGTGTGCCGAAATCTTTTAAAGTTATTTTTCTGCAAGTTTTGATTTTTGGATCATATGAAAAATAAGTCGTTATGCTGCCGAAATTTAGTTAGAAAATGAGAATTTTAATAAGTTCATTAACAAACTTTAATTACTAAATTTTATTTAGATTTATTGTTTTTAATATTAATTTATATTTCACTTTTAATGTATTTTAATAAATTATATTTTGTATGTAATATAATAATGTTTAATTAAAATTATTAAAATTTAATTAATTACCATTTTTTATAAATTATAAAAAAAAATTAATTTCGGTTTTTTGCGACGACTTTTTTAGACTTGTCGTCGTAAAAAAATAACATTATTTGCGACGACAATTTGAAATGTCATCGCAAAAAAAGATCATATCACGCGAATTTTACAACGATGTATTAGCGACACTTGTCATCGCAAAAACAAACTGTCGTCACAAATACAGTTACGACGACACTTTGTCGTCGCAAAAAAAGATTTTACGACGAATTATTTGCGACGACAAATCTGCAACAACATGCGGGTTTTTGCGACGACAAAAAGTCGTCGCAAAAAACCCTTTTTCTTGTAGTGAAACACTATAACTTTTTCGTTTTAATTCCAATTTAGATGATTTTTTTCTATGCGTTCACAACGAAGAGACGAATAAAACCCCACCCATTATCCTATTAAAATTTTTCATCACTATTGAGTTTTATTAAAATACTATTTAAATACAAATTCAAGTTTTGACCCACCCAAACACAAACTCAAATAGATTCTCAATTCAAACATTTACAATTTTTCATGCTTGTCTTTTTCATCAAATTTGATGCAAAATGTGGGGGCACAGCTAAATTTCCAAATTGCATGGTTCGGACCAAAACTTTTGTAGTGGCAGTGCTTGAGCTTGTCACATGATAATTTCAAATCACGTTTTATAATGAACACACGCAAATTCGGAAGATTTGTGTGTTGACATTTCTTTTTTAACTACCGTTAGTACTACTATTTTAACTGTTGGAACGCTCTGATTTGTGATTACAACAATTTTATATAACACATTTTAAATTCCTAATGTGGACATCTATAAAATCAGATTAAATCTTAATTTAACAGTTAAAAGAAGAGTACCTATCGATACTTAAAAATAATAAATCGTTGCTGTAAAAATTCTATATTTATTTGTTGTAAAAATATTTCCTCTTTTTCCTTGTTATTTTTCGTGTATATATGTTCAACAATTGGCGTGACATTATATTCTTAATTGATTTAACTAGGATATTATTAGAGTGACATAGTGACAAAAATAAGAACACATGGGAGTTGAATCTATAGAAAAAAAACATATATGGTTCTTCTATGGTAAGAGTGTTTATTTTTTACTGTTGAATTTGGTTAAAATCACATCAAAATAAAAAAAATGTAAAAAAATAATTT
>NW_010367722.1:0-988 GCF_000414095.1 Morus notabilis
TAAGCTTTCTCTTTGCATTTATTTTTAAATGTGCGGGAATTGAATTTATGTATAGGCAACCAATTTTCTCTCCAGCTTCTGCACACGCACACTTATAGAAGTCCTTTTGTATATATGTGTGTCTATACATAAACATACATACATATATATATATATATATATATATATTGACACACATACATATACATATATATAATTAAACATGATTTTTTTTTGACTATTTCATGTGATTCTTCATCATGAATTAAAGCCTCGTTCATTTCACCGATTCGAGTTTTTAGTTCTAGGTTTCTACAATAAAAAGCTCTCAAAAAATGTCACATCTAACTTTTTCTGGTACAGTGAAAAGCTCTAAAAAAATGTCACATCTCAGCTCGAATTAAAAATTCGAATCCGCGAAGTGAACGAGGCCTAAATCACTCCGGACAGAGAATCAAACCCAAGTAGATTTTTTTTTTGTTAGTTTGTCAAAATTAACATATGAAGAACTGAAGTACCTAGTAGTATATATTATATTCAAGAAAATATATATATGCAATGTAGTTTGAGAAATGTATAAGCATAAGAAGTTGATCTAAGAGTATACCTTCGTTCGCCGGTAATTCTCGATCCATATAAGCTCCTCGTATCCAAAGGATCTGGAGGTTCAAGTAGATAATAAGGTTATAACGAAAGAGACGTTGAAGTGAGAGCTCACTCATTTTTTATTTGTTCTGATTTTCAATACTGAGACATATTATCCCCTTCTCTCTCTCTCTCTCTCTCTATATATATATATATATATACTGTAGGCATATAGCATAAGAAAGACTTGCAAGTCTTTTCTCTACTAAAAGTAAAAGAGTATACATACATGTATTGTAATGTTTATTCTTCAGGCTTTAAGAACACTGATTAAAAAATTTCTCAACCAATCTTATTGGCGCAAGCAAAAATATAGTGGCCATGCATCTTGTTTTTATTCATATATATATATATATATATATAT
>NW_010367723.1:0-8673 GCF_000414095.1 Morus notabilis
GTTTCATAGATGGTAATTTATCTTCTTCATATCTATCTCTTATCATTCAAATTTTTTTTACTAAATTATTTGTATTATCTAACATTGTAATTAAATGTTCAATTATTATTTTTATTAAATCTTTTGATTCATTTTCAAATGAGAGTGAAGCCATTCGATTTTCAATTTCACTTTCCGTATCATATATATATAATTGTGCAAATCTAGGGGGATTTTTATCAGTTGGAAGAAAAGATACTATCAGATGATGTATTTGTCCACTTATTTTAAAAATATAAGGGCCGATAGAGTTTTTTGGGAAATTTTCTATATTACTCCCAAATGATGTAAATGCAAATATGGAATTATAAATTCTAATATTTTTTTGAAAGTGTGTACTCAAATGATCCTCCATAATAATCTAATAGATTATATAGTATAGAAGGAATACGTTTAATAAAAGGTATATTCTAATTTTTCCTTGTCTACAACAAAGATTGAATTTAGGTGGGTTACTTCTTTTGATTCGTTCATTAAGCCAAAAAAGAGCACCACAATAATGGCAGATATAAGAACGGTTTCCAAAGTCGATGTACATATTAGTATCACCTAAGAAAAAAAATTTAGATCAGTTTGTGAAACTATTATATAAATATTTTTTTCTCTCGAAAAAATTTATTATTTAGTATAAGTAAGAAATTTACGATTTTGGGTGTTGTTTTCAAATGCTGATGCACGAACTTATTCAAAAGATCTGCTTTCAGTTTCAGAGATTTGTTGCATAGGTTGGCTTTCAGTTTCAGACATATGTAGCATATGTTTGTTTTCAGTTTGGGTCATATGTTGCATCACATCAACTCTGGATCGAGGGATCAGTGTGAATGAATCTCTTGTAGCAGAACTTGATTTTCTTGAGTAATCAGTATTTACAACTATTGAATTCTCGTCCATATGTGAGATGATACGACGTACGCGATAGTTAGATTTTATGGGTGTTTTTTTAATTTTTTTCTTCGGCTCCATCTGTGTATTATAATACATTGTGATTTAATAAACTATTTTGTAAAATTTATATTTATGTTAGAAAAGATTATGGCATATGAGCTTACATGATTACTATATTAGACAAAACAACATAAAAAATTTTATCTAACAAATAAGATAAATTAAATATACATAACATGATAAGTAAATATTTATGAGAATTTTTTAATCAATGAATGAATATTATAAAATTATTATGATATAAAATAATATAACATATATAAACCGAATATACAATTTCAGAAATAAAAATAATATATGTATAAATATTTTGTAATAATAATACCATAAGTAAAATATGAGAAGAAATTAATAGTTTATAACCATATATAGTATCCTACAATATTATACTATAAAGTAAAAGTGATATATTTTTATTATAGATAAAGTAAATAAATATATTTAGTATTATCAATAGCAACCGTATCTAATCTCATAAATAAATATTGAAATAATAAAGATACAATTTTAATAATACCTGGAATGCTGTGTAAATAGCAAATTTTAGCTAACCAAATCAGACTATATATAGAAATGATCCTTTGCTATGAAGATAGAGTAGGTAACGATTGATTTTCAAGTGTTGCAGTACAATTTGGAGGTAGGAAATGACCAAATCTGCTCGGAAATGACACATTAGGGAAATAATTTATTACCACATAATGGTTATAATATGTTAAAAACAAAATATAAGAAAGAAAATAAAACAAATGTATTTTAGAATTGACCTAATTATATTAATATGCTACACACATATATTAAATCAGGAAAAAACTATAAAAAAAAGCAATTGAAACATATTTAGGGAAAAAAATAAAGTAAATAAATGTAAAATAAAAAGAAATAAAGTTTTCAGAATAAAAAAATAAAAACAAAATCGTATGATGTTAAAGGATATTATTATGTTAAAAACTATTGAATTGTATCAATTTCGGCTTTGCAGTAATTATTTGTACTAATACAAACGGATTTTTTTGTTGCTATTTCCGGGCCAAATGTTTGGATTGGCATAACTCCTTTTTTTTGGTTGCTGTTTTTATTTGTTATTTGTTGGTTTTAATAGCTGATAAACGTTAAACAAAAAAAGAAATGTAATATAGTTATAAACAATAATATGTATTATTATACATGTATTAAAAGGAAGGAAAGCTACTATTGCTTCCTGAAAATAATTATAACAGAATAAGAGAAAAAAATTTATATACAAATTTATGTCTCAATTACATCATAAATTTGGACTTTTGAATTATTTCATGTCTCTGCAAGAAAATTTTCGGATTCCGTCTTGTAATGTTTCCTCAAACAAACTTGTAGCTTATTTCCCGGTACATGGTAAGAAAAAAAAACAGTGTGAGAATTAAATTTTTGAATATAAAAAACAAAATTTTTGATAAAGAAAGACATTAATTTGAAGTAAAGCTTAGAACAATGTATAAATACAAAGTGTTAGTCAACGAAGGAAAAATAGCAGTGAATGAACAAAGGTGGATTAGAAAGAAAGAATAGTCAAGTACAGGCAACAAACATTAGTGAGTGAAATATGAATAGCAGTAAATGATCAAAAGTATGGAAGGAAAAAGTTGTCCAGCGCAGGTAAGAAAAAGAGGAAAGTACAAAATGAGGTTATATATATGACATCTAGTAATATACACGGCTGCCACCTATGTTATCAAGGAATTTATACCATAAGTAAGAAAATAGTATATACATTTGGTTCAGGTTATATTCAATCATTGGAAATAATATATACCATGAGTAATTGAAACAAAATATGGCAATATACATGGCTACTAGCTATATTATCAAGGAGTTTATGCCATAACTAAGACAAAATAGTATAGTTTAGAATAGCAATATACAGGATTACATATATACTAAGGAAAATAAAAGATTTCAGTGTGCACTAAAAAATTTAGAAATATATAAGTTAAAACCATAACTTTAGCCGAGAATAGGCTAAATCGAAAAAATAGAGAAACACAGGAGAAACAAACAAAGGAATAAAATATAAAATCATCCACAGAACTGGCAAAGAAAAAACAGAGGAATAAGTGATAGAGCACTATAAAAAAAATTAAGAATCAAACAGTTTTTGCAATATACCTAGTTATACTAATATATCATATACATAAAATAAATCAGTGTACAGGGAAAAAAGAACTTTATATTATACTGTAAATTGAGTAGAGATTATAAATATATGAAGGAACATTTAGGAAAATATAACATCATATATAAATATTTGCTTCAGGTTATAATCATCTATTGTCAAGAACATATACTTTAAGTAATTGGATACAGATTTAGCAATATATACGGCTGCCATCTACATTATTAAGGAGTTTATGCCATAAGTAACAAATTTTAGTATACATTTGATTCAGATTATATTCATTTGTTGTCAATACTATATACCATAAGTAATTGAAACAAAATCCGGCAATATACATGGCTACCAACCACATTATTAAGGAGTTTATGAAAATAAAATATATTGGCATAACTCTGAAATAATAAGGGCAACATCAATGATAGCCATATTTGTAATAACAATTACTCAGCACATATTAACAACAAATGATATATAACATCATCATAACCGGAGAAGAATAAAATGTTTGAATATAAGAAACCGAGTTTTTGATAAATAAAGGCATTCGGTTGTAACAAAATTTAGAACACTGTGTAAATATCAAATGTCAGTTAATAAATTAAGAATAACAGTAAATGACCAAAAATACAATGAAGAAGAAAAAGAGTGAACTGCAGAGGAAACAAACGGATATGTACAAAATAGTATCATAGACAAAACCAGCTTTTATAAATACAAATATAATAAAACTAAAGCAAAAGACAAATAAAATATATTGGCATAAGTCTAAAATAATAAGGGCAACATCAATGATAGCTATATCTGTAGTAACAATTATCCGGCACATATTAACAACAAATGAAATATAACATCATTATAACCAGAAGAGAATAAAATATTTGGATATTAAAAACCGGATTTTTGATAAAGATAAACATTATATCTTAATAAGATTTAGAAAATTTTGTAAATATAAAATCTCGGTTAATCAAATTAGAACAGAAATAAGTGACCGAGAGTAAAATAGAGAAGGAAAAAAGTAAAGTGCAGTATAAAACATTTTATATAATGAACAAACATAACATTATAAATTAATATTCTAGAACAAATCAACGAAAGTAAATTGAAAAAGTGATTACCTGATTCAACGGACCATGGGCAAAACGATAGATCAAAGAAAGCAATGAAAATTACTGAGCAGCAGGGATAGAACAAAGAAATATAAAGGAGGCGGTAAGGTTAGTAAGAAACGAGTAGTATTATTATGGTCTTTAAAGAGTGAAAAAGCAGAGAGAATAGAACATGGTAGATAATATTAGCTGAAAAACGTAGACAAAGAAAGAGTAAAAAAGTAACATATAATATATATAGAGAAAGTTACCAATGTTTTCCTTAATCTCGAATATAAATCCCTGCAAACAGAAACCAATAGAAGTAATGATTAATTAACACCAGCCGTCACACTGCATGAAGAGCACCGTAAAATATAACCAATAAATAACAGACAATTATTTTTTGGTTACATATTATACAAAATGAAAAATAAAAAATACACGTGTCAGAGTAAAAGATTAATATAAATATTATTACATTTAGATCACGACAAATATTAGATATTTGTTCAAATTAATACAAATAAATCAAGATATAGTATATAAAAACATGGACAAAAAAATAAATAACATGAATAAAAAAATATGAAATTATGAAAAAAAAAAAATTTTCTTCACAAATATAATAGTCGAATAACAAATAAAAAAAACAGAACAACATGAAAAATGAACATAGATCTAAAATAAACGACCTAACATCCTAAAAAAAAATTAATAAAAACATAGATCTAAAAAACATGAACGAACCCATGGAATCAAAACAAAAATAATCAACAAAATGAAATACGAAGCTAACAAATAACATAATGGAACAAAAAAGTACCATGCATATACAACCAAAAGAAAAAAAATAAAATATAAAACATCAAAAAATATATATCTACAAAAAGAAAGAAGATGAAAAACGAATAAATCTGGTGCAGGAAAAAAAAAAGATCTAGAAGGTTGCAGAAAGAAGAAATATGAGAAACGAAAAAATCTGGCCAACAATTTAGAAAGATAGACAGATCTAAAAAGTTACAGAAGAAAAAAAAAAGAAAGAGAAAAATGTAGATCCAGAAACAAAGAAAGATAAACATAGATCCAGAAGATCATAGAAACGAACAAACGAAAAAAAAAGATAACCCTGTTCAATCTAAGTACGCAAAAATAAAAACAGATCTAGATCTGGCGAAGAAAAAAAAAAAGAAAATCTAAAAGGTTGCAAAAAAAAGAAATATGACAAACGAAGAAATCTGGCCAAAAATTTAGAAAAATAGACAGATCTAAAAGGCTGTACAAGAAAAAAAATGAAAGAAAAAAAAGTAGATCCAGAAACAAAGAAAGATAAACATAGATCTAGAAGATCATAGAAACGAACGAACAAAAAAAAAAGATAACCCTATTCAATCTAAGTACGCAAAAATAAAAACAGATCTAGAAGGTTGCAGAAGAAAACAAACGGAAGAAGGGAAAAAAAAACCCAATCTAAGTAAAAAAACCCCGTAGAAGATTGCAGGAGCAAAACAACGAAAGAGATAAATGACAACAGAAAGAAAGGATGAAAAAATAGCCGAAATCAACAAACGAAAAAGGAAAAAAAAAACTCAGGCTCAGTCTCGAAGAAGAAGAAATCGAGAAGGTTACGGAAGAAAACAAATGAAGGAGAGAGAGAGACCGCTACAGAAAGAAGTGAAGGAAAACAAATGAAAGAGGAACAAACGAAATAAACAAAAGCATCAATAAATGACCAAAATGGTCACAGCAAATAAAAGCACAAAAATCTGAAATGAAGGGCAAAATAGTAATTTTACAAACATGACATAACGGTAATTAAAATTTTAGCAGAAAAAAAAAGCAGGGTTAAAACGAGAAAGACACTGTTCATTGCACTGTATCATGAACAATGAATCTCGTTATCTCTTTTAGTATATGTATAATGTGTAAGGCTTTCGAAACTATCAGTATTGGAAGAAGAAAAATTTTCGTAAATAGAGATCATAAATGGTTAAAGAAAGACCAAAATATTTCTCTGTCCCTTCTAATTGATAAGAAAATTTTCTACGGCAAATCTCATGCTATGCTTCTTCTTTTTCTTTCGGTTTCTACTTCGGTGTGAATATTGATTTCGATCAAAAGTTTATTGCAATATGATAAAAGTTTCAGTATACTCTATATTTATTATTTTAAAATTTTAATTTTTGTATGATCAGATCCATGTATATTTATACATTTACTACAATTTTCTATGTTGTTGCGTGATATAAGAATTCAACAATAAATGGCTTCTTATCTAAGAGGTTCAATTCAAATGTCTTCCAAGTACCTTCAGACCTTCTAAAGCCTACATTGATATTTTACTAATCAATATAAAGTATGTGTATTAAGTTTAATCTCATTTATTGCACTATGATCGCTTCTTACCATGCGTAATTATCACTTACGGCCCTATTCATTTTACCAATTCGAGTTTTACTACAGTAAAAAGTTCTAAAAAATAATCATATCTAACTTTTTTACTACAGTAAAAAATTCTCACATAAAATCACATCTCAACTCGAATTAAAAACTCAAATCAACGAATTAAACAGGCTTAAGTATTTTGATAATTCATCTAATTTAAGTACAATCGATTATTTTAGAGGTTCTAAATGTTTTATTTAAAATTTATGTGTGTTAAGAAGTTTTCCTAAGTTTCACAACTTTTTTTTGCCAATTTTCATTGATGTCCATATTTTGATAAAATATAATATTGTAAAAATATTTACATTAAAGGCAAATTCTAGGGTGGAACTCCCATTTTTATTCCACTGATAGAGTCATGTTTTTAATTATTGAATTAAATTTTCAATAGTCAAATATGTGTAGTCTATATTAAAAATTACAGTGCGTCACACATAAATGTTCCCATTACAAGTCTAACCATTAAAATATTAATCTAACGATAACAAGTAGAGTGCCACTGGTGTTTTTTTTTTTTTTTTCACCGTAGAATTTGCCTTAGAAATATGAACTTTTTGAAATATTTAAAGAATAACATGATTATGTAGTAATTATTATAACAATTTAGTCTATTAGTGCTTAAAAGTATTTGTATTTTTTTTATCGTATTTCATGTGACTAATGAAATTATGTTAATTTACGTAAATAAGACTTTAAATTTTAGATATTTTTAATTTTTATCTCTAATTTATATAAATACCGTTAAATATTTAATACTTAATTAATAAAAATACTAAAATTGAAATATAATAATATATTAGTTCTGTAGATCATTTTAAAAGTTATGAACCAACATAGAATTGTAGGTAAATCTCAAGAATTATTTGTGTGATGAGATATCAAATGACAGATAAGAAACATGAAGTAAAAATTCAAAATTAAATATCAACGACCAAAATGAATAAACAACAGTGACAAACAAATCAACGATGAAAATAAAAATAAATAACAAAGAGAAAAGACAATAAGCTAATACGAATTACGAACGGCACCAAAATTATGCCTCGTTCACTTCGTAGATTTAAGTTTTTAATTTGAGTTGAGATGTGACATTTTTTGAGAGCTTTTCACTGTAGCAGAAAAAGTTAGATGTGACATTTTCTGAGAGCTTTTTACTGTAAAAACATAAAACTGAAAATTCAAATTGGTGAAATGAATGAGGCCTTAATGAACTGTAAGACTATAAAACAAACAAAAGACAACCAGAGCAAAAAATGAACAAAGAGACAAAGTAAGGCAACGACAGAAACCAACAAAAAGAGAAAACGACAGAACATGAAAACAACAATGAATTAAGAAACAATGGGAAGCCGAAAGAAGACACATTTGCAAACTGTTTGTTTTATGAATTTAAATCACAATTCAAACATTTTTGCCATAGTATTTTATCTCACAAAACTATTAATTTTGTTTAAACTATATGTTCAAATCTATTGTTGGAAAAACATGGTTTTTGAACCATGTTAAATGGCCATTTTAAAGTTATTTTAAGAGTTCTGGTGATAAAGATAAGGCACGGTTAGAGTTTCTTGGCGTAATTCTTCTTGTGTTAGAGTTCTGTTCGATCGTCGTTATATCTTGGGAGACAGATGCTCAAGATATTCTCAAGCACCTGTAGAGACGGTAAATCTATTTTAAAAAACCGTGAATTGCACAAGCTTTCGACGTCTAACTCTGTCCAAATCAATCTCACTGTGATTAAGATTGAATTTTTGATTGTAACTTTTATTTTCTCGTCGTAATATTTTGTTATATTAATAAATCTGTTCATTTATATTTCTTGCAATATATTTTCTAACACCTATAAATCAAACGAGCTAAATATGACGTGAGATTTTTTGTTTGAAAGATGTGCGGGTAGATATGTTGTCGATTTTAAAAACACTCTTTTCTCTTTCTCTCTTTTTATTTTATCTTTTTTTTCGATTTTGCTCGAACCAAGCCTTAGGTTTACAAAGCTGATAC
>NW_010367724.1:0-969 GCF_000414095.1 Morus notabilis
TTACTGTAGCAAAACTCGAATTCTAAACTCGAATCAGTGAAACGAACGAAGCCTAAGAAAGTATATAGGCCAATTTTTAGTTATAGAAATTAATAGGCCATAAATTGTCAAGTTATGGTTCATAACCAGATAAATTATGAACAAATTTGTCAAGTTATGGTTCATAACCAGACAAGTTATAGATAAAAATTGTGAATTATGGACAATAATTTATCAAGTTATAATTTATAACTAGATATGTTATAGACGTAAATAATAATTTAGTATATTTATTAATTTATGTAAACTACATCCCATCGGTTAAGAAAGCCAGGGCTTTTACTGGAAAAAGGCCCAAGCAATGGGCCGCTCGGTCGGCGGTTGGTATGTTAGTGTTACCACGACAAATGCAACGTCATCTGATTATGATGATGCTCGAGGCGGCAGTACTTGTTGCTGGCTCCAAAGATTGGAATAATTAGGATGACCATGTAGATATATATATATATATAGAAATTATATATGGTTTTTTTTCAATGTACTAATACATTTTCAATGGTTTCGTGACTATTAATTAATTAATTATATATATATTTTCTCTTCTCATAATCCTACCAGAGAAATAGAGAAATGAAAGCCCCGTTCATTGATAACTCTAAGAAATTAGAGTTGTCCACTAGTTTTATAGCTTAAAATTGTGTGTCCATGAGTGATTGTTCTCGTTTATTGTTTGTTTTAAATTAGATTTGTAGAGTTGCATGTACTGTGGCCTAATTCCGTATTGCTGCACCTCTTGAAATGAAAGCTGGTAATTTGGAAGTAAAATAGCTGAAAAAACTAGCTAATTCTATGTGAGTTCTTTGCAGGAAATTGCTGGGCTAAAATGCTGCAGCATTCTGGACGACATTCTGGGATTAGCTGGCAGCTGATTGATGTCAGCACACTAGCTAGACAAAGCAGACAGAAAGGAATCCGTTTGAGCTGGCTGAG
>NW_010367725.1:0-910 GCF_000414095.1 Morus notabilis
CGGAAGCAGCCTGCACCAAATTCATGTGGGACCACATCGTATGCAAGTTTGAGGTTCCTCACTCGATAGTATCCGACAACAGGAAGCAATTCGACAACGCCGCGAAACGCAGATTTTGCGACGGTTTGGGCATCCGAAAAGACTTCTCGGCACCAATCCATCCACAGTCAAATGGGCAAGTCGATGCCACCAATAAAATTCTCAAGTATACCCTAAAGAAGAGACTCGATGACCTAAAAGGGAGATGGGCCGAGGAGCTTCCCAAGGTTTTATGGGCATATAGAACCACAAGCCGAACTACGACAGGAGAAACACCTTTCTCCATGGCATACGGCGTCGAGGCGGTACTCCCCGTAGAAATTGAAACGCCAACCCTAAGAACTGTTGTCCACAACGACGAGGATAACGCGGAGGGCATGAACGGAGAACTCGATTTATTGGAAGAAAAGCGATTCGACTCCCAATTACGTCTCGCCGCATATCAGCAACGGACGGCACGATATTATAATAAGAAAGTTCGGCAAAGAAGGTTCACCCCAGGAGACCTAGTGTTAAAAGGGGTGACACAAAGCACAAAACCCAAGAATACTGGTCCCTTGGGCCCGACTTGGGAAGGACCCTATCGCATAAGGAGAGTACTACGACCTGGCACTTACGTATTAGAAAACCTCGACGGCAAAAAGGTTCAACACCCGTGGAATGCTGAGCAACTAAAGTTGTATTACCAATAATGTATGAAGTTGTTATGCATTTTTGATTATACATTCTTTGCAAATATAGTAAATTGATATGTTTTCAGCGTGAGATATTGACCCCTTAATAACGTGTCTGCTTAAAAGAAAATCCAAGGGTGTATTTATGAGACGCAGGGGGAATGAAGACGCTCGACGTCAAATCCTCCAAGGAGGAA
>NW_010367726.1:0-1316 GCF_000414095.1 Morus notabilis
AAAAA
This sequence comes from Morus notabilis, assembly GCF_000414095.1. Lineage (NCBI taxonomy): Eukaryota > Viridiplantae > Streptophyta > Magnoliopsida > Rosales > Moraceae > Morus > Morus notabilis. Next base: position 6 of record NW_010367726.1, read on the forward strand.
TGTGAGGAAAAATAATAGAGAAAATTTATAAAAAGTAAGGGCTTGTTTTTTTGAGTGAAAAACTCAAAAAAAGGCAAGCCGAGTTACAACTTTATTCGAGTTCATGTTCTTTTAAGTTTAAACTCGAGTTTAAACTCGAGTTTATGACTAAAACTCGAATTCAAGTTTCCCCTTCAACTCGAGTTCAGAAACTCGAACTCAAATAAATGAACAGTATTTTTTCTATTATTAAAAATGCTATAACTTTTTCGTTTAAATTCTGATTGAGATGATTTTTTTTCTATACGTTGACAACGAAAAGACGAATAAAACCCGACCCATATATCATATTAAAATTTTTCGTCAGCATTGAGTTTTTATTAAAATACTATCTAAATACAAATTCAAGTTTTGACTCACTTAAACAACTCAAAAAGATTCTTATCTCAAAGTATAATTCAAATGTACACAACCAAACACGAATTTAAGTTACAAATTCAACTCAAATTATAATTCAAATTCAATTCAAGAATAATGGTTCGTTTGGTTGGAGGATTCAAACCATGTGATTCGAATCTTTTTCGATTTACGTGTATTTTTTGTGAAAAAAAATACTATAACGAATCACAAATCATGATTCAAATCAGGGAACGAATCCCTCTACCAAACGCCCCCTTAAACTCAAGTTAAACACTAAACACTAAAAAAACAAGCCTTATGTGAGGAAAATTTACGGAGCTCTCTTTTTCTCCCACTTCTCTCGATCTCTCTCTCTCCACTGCTAGCTCTCTCTCTTCTTCTCCTTCACTTCTCACGCTCTCTCTCTCTCTCTCTCTCTCTCTCCTTCACTTCTCTCTCTGCTAGGGTTGATCTCCGACGACGATTGAAGCTCTGACGGCCGGCCGAGTGAAGCTTCGCCGGTAACTCTCTCTCCATCTCTCTCTTTCAGAATTCTAATTCTTCTTCATTTTCAAGGTTTTTAGGGCTAGATTTGGGGAAATTATAGGTCAGTGGGGGAAATTTGGGGTGAAATTTGGGGGGAAATTAAGAAACGATGTAGTGAATTGAATTGCATTCAATTTAGGGTTCTACGTTCAATTGAACAAGTCATGTTGTTGACAGGATCATGTTCCCACTGTTTTTGACAATTTCAGTGCCAATATCATGGTTGATGGTCAAGCTGTGAATCTGGGTTTGTGGGATACTGCTGGTATTATTCTATCTATCCGACTTCTTTTGTTCAAAATTGGTCTTTGATTGTCACTTTGCTTATATGATTGTCATTTCTTTTGTTTTTCCATGACCAAATTGATTAGAAAAATACTGCTGGCT
>NW_010367727.1:0-1951 GCF_000414095.1 Morus notabilis
AAAAAAAAAAGAAAGGCATTATTATTTTCTTTATCTTCTCTAATGAGTTGTCAAAAAGAATGAAAATAGAGTCTTTTTCTTAAAGAAAATGAGTTGGTGGTTCTTTGAGCAGTAATATTTAGTAGAGGGATTCGTTCCCTGATTTAAATCATAATTCGTGGTTCGTTACAGTATTTTTTCTCATAAAAAATTCACATAAATTAAAAATAATTCGAATCACATGGTTTAAATTCTCTAATCAAACACTAATAATTCATAACGCAGAGTATAAGATTTCAGACAAAAAGAGTGTTAGCAAATTAGAGATGTTAGATAAGAATTTCATATGGTACTATACCTGTTGCCAGTGGGAACAAATTCTATTCTTTTAAGTTATCCAATCACATCTGTCTTTCGTTTGAGTTGTTGAGTCTTTTTTTTTTTTTGGCTTAATGACTTCAGTTATATGTCCTGACAGAAACACATATGACTAAACCTGAAACTTACCCCAAAAAAAAAGAGTTGGAACAAAAGAAACGTAAGACAAACAATTAGAGTTCGAAATTGCAGCCGATAAAAAGTTGTTTTCTTAATTTTGGAATTAGTTAATGGATTATGCAATCAACTGATAAAAACAGAGAGAGAGAGAGAGAGAGCTTACAATTTATTAAGATAATTACAGCAAAGTTGTTAAGGGTAATTAGTAATTACAGTACTTAAGGCAGCAAATATACTCGTGATTTTGATAATTAGGACATTATAAGAGAAAACGACATGAAACACTTTACAACTAAACTAAGGGTCTGTTTAGTTCGCTGAGTCGAGTTGAGATGTGATTTTATGTGAGAGTTTTTTACTATAGTAAAAAAATTAAATGTGACTGTTTTTGAGAATTTTTTACTGTAATAAAACTCAAATTTTAAACTCTAATCGGTGAAATAAACTGAGCCTAAGAATCAATAAAATTTCTTATGTGTATCCAAATCCACTGTATCTTATGGTCGAAAAAAACTTTTTTTTTTTCCCCAGAACATAATTCGATAGTATGTAAAAGTGCTACAAACACCAATTTACACAACTTTTACTATAGAAAACACGACAACGGCCGGTAACTGCGGGTTCTATCAACAAACTCGAATAAAACGCTTAATAAAAAGTGATGTGTGAGTATAAAAGGCCAAAAGTGTCGCATCATTATTTTCTTTACGAACATATCACTGCTTTTATACACAAAACTATCACAACCTCTTGTAAATTAGGAAAGTGAACGAATATGGTACAACTATGATTAAAATCATATACTAAATCAAAATCTTATGTCTACCAATTGATAATTACATTACTGCATCTTCAATCTACACTTGATAGTAGTCATGAAAGTCTAGTATATTTCATACTTATAAGCTACTCGTTTTTATCTCTTAATATTACGGCATTTCTTTAGATAAAGATCTCGTTTTTTACTCTTTTCGGATGCCATGGCCGCCTGCCTGGTGGTGGGCGGCTCCTCGGACGCCTAAATTTGATATAAATCCATTAAAAAAACATGAACATGAGAGAGAGACCTCCAAGCTAGAAGATGCATATTATTAGGATTTTCCAAAACAGGAACCGTGAGTCAAGATTAGGTAATCCAAATTGATCTCATTCTAAAATTTAAAATACTTTTCATATATTGTAGTAGCTTTGGCTGTTACTCTAAGTAAAGACCACAACCAGCTAGAAATCAACATATGACCAAACCACAAGATTTTGACGTGTTTCCTATAATTTACGTTGCCATGCCGACTTGTATATAAATATCTTAAACCAAAATGGCGAAACAACGTCTTGAACTGAAGCACTTAAATCAAGTAAAAGTTCGTAATAATGTCAATATTTTTCCAAATAATCTTCCATTCTTGAAACTTAGTTATCGTTTTCTAATTACTCTGCATGTAACTCTTCTGACAATGCTCGTTTTTTTCCCTAC
>NW_010367728.1:0-11030 GCF_000414095.1 Morus notabilis
TTATCAAGGGAAACGCCTAAACAATTATTAATGTGTTGTATTTTTTTTTAATTTTTTAGAATGTAAATATATTGTCCTTAAATAGCTACTGTATTGTTGGTAATGAGCTGTAAAGAATATTTCTCCTCCTTTATTTCTCAAACGTGTACATTGTCTATATACTTATTCATCCGTAATGAAAAATATAACTTCAGTCATTCTCATTTCTTAAACGTTTATTTCTTTTGTCAAATTCTGTTATATATTTTATTTTCAGTAATTATAACATAGGAATCTGTTTCATGTTCTATGTTATATGCAGTTATATAAGATGGTGTTCATACAGATCATAATTATCTAAACTTTTTTATGAGCAATTACAAACCGAAACAAATTTGTTAATCTACTAATTATCTTGGGACACCACAAATGTCAAGCGAACCATTGAATCAGCTGAAGCTCTTTTCCTCGGTGGTGGCTTTGGGAACCCATCATTGTCCCGATCTAAAAGTTACTCCAGGAGAGACAAAAAGAAAACTTGTGAAAATATGTTTATCTCATGCATTAATACTATGCACACACATAACTAAATCACAGAAAGGAAATCTCATGCTCAAGTTTTTTTTCTTTTTATTCTATTGATCGCATTTTGTTTTACCTGATTTTCTAGGAGAGACTTCTCTTCTATTAGTTGCTTTTCCTGCACAAGATGTAAGTTACTGCAATTGAGTTTCTTGGGTTCAATGATCTTTTTTCTTTTTAAAATTTAAATGAAGAGAGAGCGTAACCGGAATTCAAATGTTCAGGTGTTTCATCCTTTTTTTTTTTTTCGAGGATAAATAAATTATATTCCAACTAGATATACTAGGCAATCTCATCCTCTATCAAATTCCCAAAACTTGATAATTTCTAGGTTCAGGTGTTTCACCTTATATTATAAATATATCCCTTTTTTATTTTTCTAATAATCATTGTTTTGCTAAACATATAGATGCAGTCCATCTATATATAACGTGCAATAATTAAGAATCAACTCATGCGTTCTCTTATTCTTGTCTCTTTTGATGGCCCTCTAATAATATCATGCCATATTAATTAAAATATCATGTCAATTAAAATTTTATAGCACATCAATTAAAGAGTCGTGATAATTAATACATTTTAATTAGTGTGACATGATCTTATGAGATGAACAAGAAAGATAACAGAAATAAATAGACATGTGATCTCAATCCAACCTTATCTAATAAAACTTTTCAACTTAGGAAACACTAGCTAGATACGTTTTTAATACAAATACTTTTTCCCTGACAGAAATATTGTTCACAATTTAGGTGGAGTTCTAAAAATGTATGAGACTATTAGGGATTAATTACTCTGGTTTCCAGTAGCTTAAGGTCAGTGGCCGAACCAATAACTTGTAGTTGAATATAAACATAAGGAAGAGAATGAAAAAAAAAAAAGCCATTAAATTGGAAAAAGTATTACAATATAATATAAAATCCCCAACTTAAGACAATTAATAAAATAAAAGTATTGTTGGTCAGAGAGTATGAAATAGAACTACATTGAAATGCTAAAAGCCTTAAAAATCTCTATTTCAGCACTTTATTACCATGTCCCAAGTATTAGGCTTTCTACAGCTTCTCTTATACAATTAGTAACTACTAATTATATATTTGTCCATGTCAGTATCAAAGCTGTTTGATTCTTTTTCCTTGTTGATCGTTATTTAGTCTTTGCAAATTAAGTACACAAGGTATAATGAACGCTAGGAAATGAGCTGGAAATTCGTACCTTCTCAGCAAGTGTTGTTATAGTCTCCATCATTAGTTGTGTCTGCAAAGTAATTTAAATGCAAGAAAGTGGACGTTATACTGTGAGTCTATATTAAATTAAGTTTTTAAACTTGTCGTTATATTTAGCTAAAATTGTGAATGGTTGACAGTACAAAAGTCAAACAAAAAGCACTTACACGTGCCCTCAACAAAGTCGATCTCTTGCATATGAACAATAAATTAAAATGTAGAAAAGCAAAGAAAATAAATTCAGAGTAGTATTTCACCCAACTACATCCACCATATGGTACTGGAGTTTTATTACAGAGCAGAAGCACACAAAATGCCGAGAATGCATTAAAATGCAAATTAGTGATTAGGGTTTCTAGGTGGCCAAATAAGCACTTTATACCCTTCTATAACATGAGCACAAATTTTAATTGTTTTGTGAACTTGTCGTTATATTTAGCTAAAGTTCTGATGTATGGTTGACAGTATAAAATCGCCAAACAAGATGAACTTACCTGTGTCCTTTCCAAAGTCGATCTCTCGCATATGAACAATGAATTAAAATGTAGAAAGCAAAGAAGAAAACAAATTTAGAGTAGTATTTCACCCAAATATGTCCACCATGGTACTGGAGTTTTATTATAAAGTAGAAGCACATAAAATGCGGAGAATGCCTTAAAATGCAAAATAGTGATCAAGGTTTCTAGGTGGCGAAATGGTCATATTCAGATCCTTCTATGACACAAACACAAATTTTATTGTTTGTGAACTTGTCGTTAGATAAAATTGTGATGTATAGTTGACATCATAAAATCACCAAACAAGATGAACTTACACGTGTCCTCACCAAAGTCGATCTCTCGCTTATGCGCAATAAATTAAAAATATATAAAGCAAAGAAGAAAACAAAATTAGAGTATTTCACCCAACAATGTCCACCATGGTACTGGAGTTTCATTGTAAAGTGGAAGCACACAAGATGCCCAGAATGCCTTAGATTTCAAAATCGTGATTAGGTTTTCTAGGTGGCCAGATATTTATATTCATATCCTTCTATGAGATAAACTAAATATTGTGAGACAATACTTAACTAGTAGTTATCTTTAATTCAGCAAATCGCAGTGTTTATCCTTATCTTCAGTTTGAATTTGATTAGTAGAATCTTTTAGAGAATAATCCAGTGATTCTTGTACGATTTAAATATTCAGCTTCTTACTCTCAGTTCTCCGAAAATTAGATTGGTTACCACCTTGTCTAAATTCACTCGAGTGTCGAGCTCTATACCGTTGAGAACATCTACTGGTTGCTTAATTAAGATTTTATTATATTTTCCCAAGAGTCTTATTTCTTGCATATGAATATAATTTCTTCAAGCAAATTCCAAATATAGTTATGCAACCTTTTCCCTTTTGATTAAAAAAAAAAAAAAAAACGAGAGCAGGGACTTTTTGGAATCTGACCTTTCTTTCTCTTGTTTGTCCTAATATGACATGCAGATCTCTTTCAAGATGAATGAGCTCCTGTGTGGTTAGCTGTTCAACTTTGAGGTTACTGCATTGAACATGTAAATACCAGGTGGAAACAAACACAAATCAGCAGAATCAATATTTTAGTCAACATATCTAGGCATTTATAGTCCTCAGAGATGACCTCATCACTTTTAGCAGTTCACCAGCTGATCTCCAGGGTCCATTACATTCAATATGGTGTTTCTGCATGGTTACCAAATATTATATATAGTAAAAATGGAATTCTGCTCCCAACATATATCAACAATTAAATCAGTGAACAGTACTTTTTTAGCGTTTTAGACCAATGAACTTCGACTAAATTGACAAGTTGCCCTTACACTTTTAACTGTGGTGAATTATCCTTTAATTTAATCGAGCGTTGCATCCTCACCACAAGATGAGTCATGTTAAAACATGCACATGACATAAACATGCCCCGTTTGTTATCTTACAACATCACCTTTTTAATTTTCAAACGAGTTATAATACATTCATCAGGAGTTATTAAGTTAGTAAATTAAAGTATTGAGGAAATACCAAAATCATAGATAAGCTCATATGCAGAGTCCAAACCTAATTTTTATCCACGCGCGCGCGCACTAAATCCATTGCTTTAACAACGAGATTATATACTGTTATATGCAATGTGTAATCATGCACATGTACAGACAGAAATTAAATTTGACAGAAATGCATGGATGTTGATCAGGTTTCAAAAAAATGGTAAAGTAATAATTCCATCTGATTTTGTATGTCATTTTTTTTTTTGAGGGGATCTTATTTGTCAGTTTGATAACAATAATATTTATGATAAAGCTTGGTAGCTCCTAAGGCACCTCAAGCTAACTAAAGGTCGGTCTACTCTTCACTAAGTTGAAACAAGGTAAGTAGAATCTTGTTTTTCAAAACTTCAAAAGAAACAATAGTGAGTAACTCACAAGTATTTCTGTCATGAGCATGTTTCAAGAGTAAGGTTATTTTATCCTTATTTTTCATTTAAAAATGAAGTGTTAATTAAACATGGTTCGATACTTGGCTAGGCAAGGAACACAGGAGGGACCGGCGGACTCAAATGATTGCAGCGACACTACTTGAAGCATGAGGTTTTTGAGGAAATATAGCCACATCAACTGATAAAGAATAGGTTCGATGAAACTCATGATCTATCAAGTACTAAGCTAAGTTTTACACTTGACTGGGGCCAAAGGACGGTTTATAAAGAGAAAAAATGGGTATGATAGAATGTATGAGGATTTTCTGCATAACCACCTTCATATTTATGAGTACGGCTAATAGATTCTACTTATTGAGTTATAGGTCATTTAAGTTTCTTGTGATGCAGATGTTGATATTCAAGAGTAAGAGCTGCTTGAGTTATTGCTGGCTGATAGGATGTTCATATGCTGCTAATGAAGATTGTCATATTTTGGAAAATGCTGATGGGCTTTACGTTTTTGTAATACTTTTATATAATGCTATGACATACGAATAGTTGAAAATTTTCAACATTTTTTATCAGAAATAATTGTTGGATCCTTAATTCAACATTGGACTTATATGTAAATAATTATGTGTTGCAACCTATTTAAAGGTGATTTGCTAAGGTTTGGGTAATTTGGGCTTTAATGTATCTAATAGAGTGTGAGCTTTTAATGTGTAGAGACTTAAGGGTAATTTCTATTTTTATGATGGACTAAAATAGAAATATCAAAAGATAACAGGGAAGTTATCTATATATACTAGTGGTTATGGTCGCCAGATCACACGTAACATTATATTCTTTCTGACATCCCATCATCAGAGAGAGAGCAGAGAGAAAGCTAAAGGATTCTCTAGGAAAACATGTTGATCTGGAAGACAAACCGCACGACTCTAAAAAGTAATTTATTGTCATGGATTCAGGTACACTTCCGCTTATTAATCTATTGATTCTTGGTAATCTAACATGAATGTTTCCTGGATTTTGAGAGATGTTTTACATCAAATAATATTTTTTAACAAGTGGTATCAGAGCCTCTTCATGTTGAATCATTGAGAACAAAGTTTAGATGATTTTTTTTTGTGTGGATGTATTCCATATTTTATTTTCTGTTTAAAAAAGAAGGGAGGTTTTGAACGGTGGCAATTTTTTGCCGCTGGCATAGTGAAATCTGGACATGGCCGCGGTTGTTGGCCGCAGCTGCATAAGAAGTGCGGCGACCAAATAAAAAAAAATTCAAATATGTGGCCAGCGGCAGCCTCTACCGCCACCGGCGCTACGGAAAAACCAGCGCGGCCTGAGGGCCGCACTGGCGACTAAGAGCCGTGGGCAGCCGCCTGTCGGTGGCCGTGAGCTGAAGGATTACAGACTCTGGGCTTCGGCCCAGAGCTACAAGAAAAAAACCACGAGCCCAATTCTGAAGAAGTGGCCGTGGGCCAAAAAAGGGGTAAATAAGGCCTTTGGGCCTTTGGGATGACACGGGCCCAACTGGGCCCGTGACTCAGGAAATTTAGATGGGCTTGTTCAGGATCCGAGTTAGGTCAAAGTGACCTCTCTTGTGAAAATTAATTTGTTTTAGAATATAAACAGTTGTGTGCATGTAACTTATGTGAATATTGACCGGCCTAAAGGAAGGTCAATATTTAACAGAATTGCATGAGCACCTGTGCTAATAACACATGATGATTATTCAGTTTCATATGTGAACAATAAATCAGCCTAAAGGAAGATTTATTGTTCGACATGTTCTTATTATCAGTGTTTGATTACTACGTTAAGATATCTCTTACAAGTTAATATTTTTTGTTTAAAGACAAAATATTAATGGAGTGCCCGGTATCTTGAGATAGAGTTTACCTTTATTTGAATTTTATTGCTATTTTTATTTTGAGACTTATGTAAGCTTGTTTTGTTTGTTTGTTGTTCTCTGGATTTAGCTACAAACACTCCTGCTAATATTACTGCCAACATAAACTCTATTCCTATGCTAAATGGCACAAACTTCAAGAAATATCAAGAGAACCTTCTGATAGTTCTCGAAGTCATTGATCTCGATCTTACGTTAAGGGTCGATTCTCCTGCACCGCTTACGAATAAGAGTACCTCTGAAGAAAGAGATATGTAGAAAGGTGGGAGAAATCAAATGGCATGTGTACGATGTTCGTGAAGAAGGCCATTCCAGAAGCACTTAGGGGCACAATGTTTGAAAGATTACTATGACTAAGGAGTTCCTTCCAGACATTAAAAAGAGGTTTGCCAAGAATGAAAAGGCTAAAATAGGTACACTCTTGACAAGCCTAATTTCAGTGAGGTATAAGGGCAAAGATAATATTAGGGAGTACATCATAGAGATGTCTCATCTTACTTCAAAGTTGAAAGCACTTAAGCTAGAACTCTCCGAGGACTTACTAGTGCATCTGGTTCTGATATCCCTTCCGATACAGTTTAGTCAGTTTAAGGTGAGCTACAACTGTCAGAAAGAGACTTGGTCTCTGAATGAGCTCATCTCATACTGTGTTCAAGAAGAGGAAAGGCTAAAGCAAGATAAGGCAGAGAGTGCTAACCTGGCCTCAACCTCTAAGGACAAGGACAAGGGAAAGAAATGGAAGAAGGAAGCTGCAGATACGGCACCTCAAAAGAAACAACATAAGAAACCAGATCAACCGGAAGGCACTGGATGTTTCTTTTGTGGAGCTGAATAGCATAAAAAGAAGCATTGCACCAACTATCACGCATGGCGTGCTAAGAAAGGTATGCTTCTTAATTTGGTTTGTTTTGATGGTGAAAGATATATCTACGTGGGCGATGGCAAGACAGTTCAAGTTGAGGCGATAGAAAAATTTAGATTATTATTAAAGACTGGATTTTATTTGGATCTTAATGAGACATTTATTGTACCATCTTTTAGACGAAATTTGATTTTTCTTTCTGCTTTGGACAAATTTGGTTATTCTTGTTCATTTGGGAATGAAAAATTTAGTTTGTTTCATGATTCAAAATTGGTTGGTTTCGGTTCTTTGTCAGGTTATGATAATCTTTATTTAATTGATACAATTGCTTCATTTAATGAATACCTACAATTAAGTACATGAGGTATAAAGAGAAAAATGACGAGTGAGAATTCGGTTGCGTTATGACACAAGAGATTAGGTCATATCTCCATACGAAAAATAGAGAGATTTGTGTCAGATAAAATTCTAGACCCCTTAGATTTCACAGATTTTGATGTTTGTGTTAACTGTATAAAGGGGATACAAACCAATAAAAGGAGATTTGAAGCTAACAGGACTTTTGACATCTTAAAACTTATACATACAGACATTTACGGGCCATTCCCTACAGTTGCTTAGAATGGTCGACAATATTTTATAACGTTCATAGACGATTATTCTAGATATGGCTATATATATCTCATTCATGAAAAGTCACAATCATTGGATGTGTTAAAAAATTATAAGGCTGAAGTTGAGAACCAACTCAGTAAAAGGATCGAAACCGTCAAATATGACTGTGGTGGTGAGTACTATGGTAGATATGATAGTTCAGGTGAACAACGTTAGTTCAGGTGAACAACGTTTAGAACCCTTTGCTAAGTTCCTAGAGGAATGCAGTATCCTTTCACAGTACACTATGCGGGGTTTGCCTACTATGAATGGTGTTGCTGAAAGACGAAACAGGACGCTTAAAGGCATGGTGAGAAGTATGATTTGTCATTCTACCTTATCAGAATCACTCTGGGGAGAAGCGCTTAAGACTGCAGCATATATCCTTAACAAGATTCCAACTAAAGTGATTGCCAAAATCCCTTATGAACTTTAGACGGCCAAGAAGCCTAGTTTAAAGCACTTACACATTTAGGAATATCCATCTGAGGCAAGGCCTTATAGGCCTAATGAAAAGAAACTGGACTCAAGAACTATAAGTTGCTATTTTATATGAAAAGAAACTGGACTCAAGAACTATAAGTTGCTATTTTATTAGATACTCTGAAAGATCCAGAGGGTACAAGTTTTATGATCCCACGACTAAGTCAATTTTTGAGTCAAGAAATGCCCGGTTCTTTGATAATGTCGAGTTTGCGGAGGGAGATACAGTTAGGGACTTTGTCTTTGAAGAGGAATATGTTAAAATTCCCATAGATGCTTTTAGAATTGATCAGGATTCCATTCTTGACTTTGTTCAAGACGCAACAGATCAAGATAATGTCTGAGAAGCTCTCATTCAAGAAATTATCCAGAAGAATAAACTCTACCACCTCAAGAACTTATGCCATTAAGGAGATCCACTAGAGAAAGGAGAAGTGCAGTGCCAGAAGACTACATTGTATTTCTCCAAGAACATGAGGTTGATATTAGAGTGATGGAAGATGATCCAATCAATTTTCGTCAAGTCATAAAGAGTTCTAACTCTCAAATGTGGACCCAAAGAATATGGTTTGTAAACTTAAGAAATCCATCTATGGGCTCAAACAAGCATCTCGACAATGGAATTTCAAGTTTCATCAAGTGATCATCTCGTTCGGTTTTGAGATGAATTTGGTTTATGACTGCATATACCATAAGTTCTGTGAGAGCAAGTATATTTTTCTGATTTTATATGTCGATGACATTTTACTTGCCAGCAACGATATAGGCTTATTGCACAAAACCAAGAGATTTTTAGCTAAGAATTTTGAGATGAAAGATCTTGGTGACGCCTATTTTGTATTAGGTGTAAAGATACACCAGGATCGCTCTCGGGTATTCTTGGATTATCACAAAAGAGCTATATCGAAAAGGTTCTCAAGAGATATGGCATGCAAGATTGCAAACCAGGTGATACCCCTGTGGCAAAGGGAAAGTTTAATCTCAATCAATGCCCTAAAAATGATTTTGAGGAAAAGGAAATGCATAAGATTCCTTATGCGTCAGCAGTAGGAAGTCTAATGTATGCTCAGATTTGCACGCGTTCGGATATTGCATACGTTGTTGGGATGTTAGGCAGATAATTTAAGCAATTCAGGAGTAGACCATTGGAAAGCAACCAAATAGGTCTTGTGGTACTTACAAAGAACAAAAGACTACATGCTCACGTATCGGAGGTCATATCAGCTTGAGATTGTTGGGTATATTGACTCCAATTTTGTAGGATGTCAAGATAGTATGAAATCTACCTCGGGCTATATCTACCTGCTAGCTGGGGGTGTTTTCGTCTGAAAGAGAAAACAATCTCTTATAGCCTCTTCTACCATGACAGCAAAGTTCATAACGTGTTATGAGGCGTCCAATCACAAAATATGGCAGCGGAGTTTTGTCACGAGGCTGCGCATAGTGGACAGTATTGAAAGACCACTCAAGTTATTTTATGACAATAAGTCAGCAGTTCTGTATTCCAACAACAACATGAGCTCGACGAAGTCAAATCATATAGACATTAAGTTCTTAGTTATTAAAGAAATAATTCAGAGCGAGCATATGTCTAGAGCACATCGGTATTAACTTCATGGTTGCGGATCCGCTTACTAAGCGATTACCACCCAAAGTGTGTCAGGAGCACACTGCTCGTATGGATGTCATGTCATTTGAGGATATTCAGGTTTAGTTGGAGTTTATAATTTTATATGCTTTTATAATATAGACACATTTTAAGTTATTTCAATTACACTCTGAGTATGGTATGATTTGATATCACTGAGGTTTAAGGGTGGACTAGTTGGAAATAGGCATGTTAAGATCACATTGCATGAATTTCCATGCTACACATCCACATCATCATCCATGTCAGTCAGTTATATCGGCATATGTGACCATTGATGGGTCGAGTTACATCAGATGTACCGAAAGCAGCTTTGATCCTATGTTGGTATGATTAATGGACTGGATTGGTTATAGATACATTTTGATAATGAAAGCAAAGTTGAGCTCATACGGTTATTTTTACAATGTTTAATTATAAGGTTACACATATAGCCTAAGTGGGAGATTGTTGGATCCTTAATTATATGTGAATAATTATGTGTTGCAGATTGTCATATAAGCTTAAACCTATTTAAAAGTGATCAGCTAAGGTTTGAGTAATATGGGCTTTAATATATCTAATAAGGTGTGGGTCTTTAATGTGTAGAGACTTAAGAGCAATTTATATTTTTATGATGGGCTAAAATAGAAATACTAAAAGATAACATGAAAGTTATCTATATATAGTAGTTATGGTCCCCAGATCACATGTAACATTTTATTCTTTCTGACATCCCATCATCAGAGAGAGAGCAGAGAGAAAGCTAAATGATTCTAGGAAAACGTGTTGATCTGGAAGGCAAACCGCACAGCTCTAGAGAGTAATTTATTATCATAGATTCAGGTACGTTTTCGCTTATTAATATATTGATTCTTAAGAGATGTTTGGTTAGTGTATTCGTGCCATGATTTGAATCATGGTTCGTGGTTCGCTACAGTATTTTCTCTGACAAAAAACACACATAAATCAAGAATAGTTCTGAATCATGATTCTGAATGCATGAACCAAACGTTCACTTAGTGATCCAACATGAATGTTTCCTAGATTTTGAGAGATGTTTTACATGAAAGAATATTTTCTAACAGTAATATCTACCAACTTAATTAGGCTAGTTTTTGTGTATAATTATCTAGTTTAGATAGAGGGCGTTATAGTTTATTCGTCAATTGTAAAAATAAAAATAAAAATAAAAATAAAAAAAGAGATAGTAATGATAAAAAAAAAGTGCCGCGGCCCCAAATACCGTCAATTTTTTTTAATGTATTTTTAGAAATAATA
>NW_010367729.1:0-18568 GCF_000414095.1 Morus notabilis
CAATTTTGATAGGAATTCGAAATTCTAGGATACAGTCACACATTTAAAGAAGAATTATACATTTATATATATATATTTATATAAACATAAAAATAGTAAGTGTTACATAGTAAATAAAAGGGTGATTACTCGAATTCCACAATCAAAACTCTTAGATTGATTTTTGAAATGAAAGAGAAAAACTCGCATACAATGGCATAGTACGACATTGGAATATAAAAAAATGTCCCTAGTAGTATCATACTAGGATACCGATAGCATCCCACCTATCGGTAATTATTAAGCTACTTTCAGTACTATAGCCTACTATTCTATGGGAGAGCGATAAGGGCCCTATGATTTTGTTGGTTATGTCGATTGACGAGAATGGAGTTGATAATGAGGGGAAGAAAAATGTTTGGAGCACCATCGGTGTTAAGCACCACTATTAATAGAAGATGAGTTTCATCCATAAGTCTTACGCTATGGGACCCACATTCTATTAATAGGTAGTATTGAACACCACCGGTATCTCTGATAGCATTGCTCCTGAAGAGAAACGTGTCATTGATGTTGACACAAGAAGTAGGGGTGTCACAAGGAGTTGGCTTGCACATATGCACGATTCTGATAGCGGTTGGGCCATAGTGGTCAAGTGGTTTTTTAAATCAGGGCTTCTTAATTCAGTGGTGTGGGCTTTTACAGATTTTAAAAGATATTGGGCATAACTCAACCTAGCAAAACCGGCTTGTTATAGGAGAATTGTCTTCACCTTATTAAGTGGATCATACTAATATCTCCAACCAATGTGAGATTCTAATACGCCTTTCCCTGCACAACGTGGACCATGCTAAACTGTTATGAATAAGTTGATATTGGGGGACCCAAAGGCCTGCTCTAATACCATTTTATAAAAATAAAAGGATATTGGACCTAACTCAACCTAGAAAACTCGACTTCCTAGGAGAGGATTGCATTCACTTTATTAAGTGGATCATATCAATATCTCCAGTTAATGTGAGATTCTAATATTGGCGATTTTATAGTTAGTGGCAGATGGGGCTATATGTGGTAGAGGTGGTGATTGCTTATGGTGGTGACGAGCGACGAAGGTTAGGTTTTCTCCAAGTTGTTTTTTGATATGTTGCAATGTGATATTTATTAGATTTTTTTTTGTAATTTTTT
This sequence comes from Morus notabilis, assembly GCF_000414095.1. Classification (NCBI taxonomy): domain Eukaryota; kingdom Viridiplantae; phylum Streptophyta; class Magnoliopsida; order Rosales; family Moraceae; genus Morus; species Morus notabilis. The sequence continues at coordinate 1,165 of NW_010367729.1, forward strand.
ACTGTAATTTTAAGATCTTTTTGTTAATGTAGTATTTTAGTTATCAGATTTTTTTTTATATGGATTTGGGCAACTAATCCGGTAGATAATCCACCAAAAACTGATGATATATATATATATATATATCTATATATACACGTACGTATGTATATTGAGATTTAACATTGTAGACTATTTGTGTAAATCTACTAGATTACAATTCGGTGAAAGATATCAACAAGCAAAGCAGAAGAAGTCCGATAGTCTGCATCGAAAAGGAAAAATAATCTGCTAAATTATCGGTGATAATCTAGTAGAATATTTTTGGTTACCGGTGCTAGAGAAGACTTGTGATTCGTGTTGAAAAGACAAAAGTAGTCTAACATATTACTTTGTGTATGATCCTCGATGACTGGTGAAACCTATTGGTCAATAATTCTATTAGTTTTGGCGACATCTTGTAGTATAATGGTGACAATATTTATCTTGAAAAAATGGAGAATTTTTCCTGAAAGTTTATGAGTCTGGACCTTTACCTTTTACTCTTGATAAATACCATTTTGTTAGTGTAATTATTGAGTCTGGACCTTTACTCTTTACCCTTGATAAATACCATTTTGTTAGTGTAATTATTTGATAAAAAAACATTATGAATCAAGAATAAAAGGTAAAAATTATGATTCATGCCCATTCAAGAGGAATTTATCAAGATTAACCTATTATCTGTAAGTCAATATGGGTGGCTCAATTGTCAAAAAATATGGGCTGCACCAAAACAAGAAGAAGAGAGAGAGAGCACCGAAAACGGTGCTGATTTTCAGAGGTGAACCCAGCTATTTACAATTTGTTCACGTGTAGAAGAGGGGGAGGTAGTTATAAATACAGGTCTTCCCTCATTTGTTTTGCATAAAAAAATAAAATAAAAAATTGAGAGCCTCTCCCCTTTGTAAATTTATAGAAAATTCCTTAGATTTCCAATTGTGGGCTTTTGTAATTTCTGCCTAATTTGTAATCTTTATTCTTTTTAGTAAATAGAGTGGTCCACAGTTCCCGGAGACATAGGCAATATTTGGCTGAACTTCGTTATTAATTATGGTGTTCTTTTATTTATTTTCAGTATTCAATAGTTATTCTGTCAGGTTTGTCCGCTGGTATAATACTGTTCATTTATATAGTATTATTCATGTGTACGCCACTATTCACAAGTACTGTTCATGATGAAGTTATTTTTGAGTGGGAAATACTCAATTTTCCCAACAAGTGGTATTAGAGCTGACGATTTACCCTAGGCTATATTGTATTTTTGTCTATTGAATAATACATTTGATCTGTAAAAATGGCAGAAGGCCCAACAAAGTCTCCCACTATACGGCATCAACCTCTTCATCTACATGTCACGACCCCAAAGATGAGACCGTGATTATTGGGGTTTAATTTAAAATTTAACTTAATTAAATTGGACTGTTTAACAAAATCACAAAAATAAATACGTAAATGCCAATATAGTTTGCTTCAGAGACTTTCTTTCACAAATAATATTTAAAACAGTCCAAAAAGTCCAAGAAAAATAGTACAACTCTGGGACAATGTCAACCAATGCAGTTTATATACAGAAATATAATACATCTTAGAATTAAAACTGTAAATCTAAAACAAACATACCGCTTTGAATCTCGCGCCTTTAATCCATTGGCATCCACTCGTCATGCTGTAAATCTAAACCGCTAACTCTAGAGCAGGGGTTTAAAACATTGAAAACATAATAAAAGTGAGCAGAAGGCCCAGTAGGATACAATTTTATAAAACATTGTAAATAAAGGTACTCACAATCTGAAGACATACACCTGGAACTGATCATATAATTTTATAAAATATTGTAAATAAAGGTACTCACGGTTTGAAGACATACACCCAGAACCGATCATCCTTTTTTTTTTGAAAAAAAAGAAATACTCACATAGTAGTGGTAAAATGTCTGTATAATGAAAATGTGCAGAGCCAAAACACTACTGAGCAAGAAGTGGTAAAATGTATGTATAATGAAAATGCGTAGAGCCATAGCACCACTGAGCAAGAAGTGGTAAAATGTATGTATAATGAAAATGTGCAGAGTCATAACACCACTGAGCAAGAAGTGGTAAAATGTCTGTATAATGAAAATGTGCAAAGCCATAACACCACTGAGCAAGAAGTGGATCCGTACGGGTTGAGGGTCCTGCCCCCAAGGATATGATTCCCATATCCCGATCTCTGAGGGCACACTACGTTTTATCATTTCTTAGAATATTTCATTTTAAGAAATGATACTTTTAAAAATCTCATTTCTAAAAATCATTGGAAAGTGAATAGCATTATTCATGCTATTCCTTTAAAATCATTTTCTTTCAACATGTTTTGTTCTAAAACATTTTCATTGGCCAAAACCATTTAAAGTGAGGCTAACAAGGATATGGACAAGAATATCCTACCTCTCGGATATCAAACCTGGGCTAGCCTTTCGTTCTCCTAGCCTCCGCTTTCCTTAAAGCTTTAATACTCGATCTTCTCCACTAGCTTTATCACAAAAGTAATGTCTTAGGATATATTTCCCATTCCTAAAATGAATTAAGCTCAATCATGTTTAATCGTTTCCTATTAGTGTGCCTTGACTCAAATCCAAGTTTCACAAACGATTTTATAATTCAGTTTGGGGGTTCTTCTTAAATTAAAATCCAATCCATGGATTTGGTTTCCTATTTAATTTTAGCTTAAAAAACAAGTTTTTAAAGAAATTTCGGCATCATGCCGGCATAAATAGGAAAAATGCCAAACCTGCAATTCAAGTTTAATTTCAAAATAAATTCTCCAGAAATCATCAAAACCAGTTTCCAATCAATTCAATAAGTCCAATAACTGAAAACCCCCAAATTTCATTCAATTCTAACAACAATTGTTCAAATCTAAACCCTAACTCAAAATTATTCAAATCTAATCAAAATTCCAAATTCTCAAATCAATAATTCAAATCCAAGTATGGGTTTTCAAGAAATCCTTACCTCAAAGTGATTGAAACCTGTTTTTCCTGTATTCCTCTCTCTTTTTTTTTTTGTTTTCTTCGGCCAAGAGCAGCCGAGAGAGAGAGAGAGAGAGAGAGAGAGAGAGAGAGAGAGAGAGAAGGCCAGGCGCGGAGAGAGAGGCGCCGGGAGAGAGAGAGAGAGAGAGAGAGAGAAGGCCAGGCGCGGAGAGAGAGACGCCGGGAGAGAGAGGGAGGAAGGGAAGTGGCCGGTGGCAAGAGGTGAGAGAGAACCAGCAACGTGGGAGCTGCCGTGGAAGAAGAAGAAAAGAAAGAAGGAAAAGAAAGAAAGAAAGGAAGAGAGAGAGAGTGGGTGTGTGGGTTTGGGGAACCCACGGGAAGGAAGGGGAGGGGAAAAAGAAAAAGAAAAGAAAGAAAAGAAAAGGAAAAATAAAGAAAAATAAAAGAAAATACATTAAAATTAAGTGTATTTTTAAAAATTTTTAGGGTGAAATTAAAAAACTGAAAGTAATGTATAAGTCCTTAAAATAACTCGAAAACTTAAAATTTAATCACAAGATTAATTAAAAAAAATTAATTTTAGGCACACTAATATACACAATTAACATAATTAAACATGTTTAATTCTAGATGGCGTTACACTACATGGATGAGGACTCTAATGCCAAATACAAAACTTGCGGTGGAGGTATTTGACGGTACCGGTCATTTTGGCATGTGGCAAGGCGAGGTGCTAGACATCGCCATCGTAGAAAAGAACCAGTTGATGTTGAAGAGAAGAATTGGAAGACAATCAACCACCTAGCGTCTGGGACAAACCGTTCGTGTATGTTTAGAGAACAGAAATATACATTTAAGAATGAGACTTCTGCAAACAAGTTGTGGAAGGTGTTGGAGGATAAATTTCTGACAGAAGAAGCCATAATAAGCTCTTATGAAGAAAAGATTTTTCTGTTTTGAATACCGCTATGCACCACTGTGAACGCTCACATTACTACTTTCAATCAGTTAGTAGTAGACTTGTTCAACTTAGATGAAACTTTTAAAGATGAAGATTTGATTGTAATGTTGTTGTCATATCTTCCTGATGAGTTTGAACATTTAGAAACTACATTACTTCATGGTAAAGAAGAAGTGTCTCTTGTTGTAGTTTACTTTGAATAGTTATGAATTAAAAAGAAAAAATAAGAAAGAAAGCAAGAACGTAACAGCCGATGAAGCGGCAAAAAGAAAAAGATCTCATTCAAAAACTAGACCTGAAAAAAGATGAGTGTGCCTTTTGTCATGATTTTAAAATGTTATTTCCTTGAAGTTTTATTAAAGTTTCGTACTTTTTTATCCCATATAATTTAACAGTTCAAATTACACTCTTTTGGTAGGATCTTTATATATATATATATATATATATATATATAATAGGTTCGTATTATCATACATTACCATATAATACTTATTGTATATATTGTTATTATTGATTTTCATAGCAGACCCCCTAATAAAGGTAGATGAAATAATCAGTCATTCTACGTATAATTTACATCTCAATATTTCTGGCAACTCATGAACTATCATTCTTTTATTGGTAGGTATTTGAAAGATTATCACTTTTTAGTAGTGAATTTTTAAAATTTATCAGTTTTTTTGTTTTTTTTTTGTTTTTTTTGTTTTTTTTTGTTTTTGAAGATTATAAAAACTAGATGAACAGAATTTTTATTATCACCCAGACCCAGTTTCATTCCATTCTCTCTCATTTTCTCTCTCCTCTTCCTCCTCTCATTTTATGTAATTACTTCTAAATTTTTAAAGCATTTTAGTAACTAAACCAATATGCTGAAAAATAAACCAGTAGTATACCGATTGGGACCTTATCGAATTTATTTTCATGTATTTGACATTTTATTTGCAATAAATTTTATTACTTATCTCTTATATTAATTGTTTCTTTATTGATGATCAAGACGCTACTAAGGTCATTTTGCATGCAAATCCTGATGTGAACTTCATATTTGATAAAATGACATAGGTAATATAATTTCTATGTTGTGTTTTAATCCATAATGTTATTTTAAATCTCACATCTTGTTTTTAATAAATTTTAATCTCCATAACTTGTAAAATGAAATTTTCTAATTTTCTAATTTTTATATTATTGTAATTATGAAATGAAAAACATCAACACCATTAATCAATAAATCAAATGTCACAAATTTCATATATATATATATACTACATTTAATGTTAAATGACATTAAGTATAACTTATGCCAAATTTTGACATGCATATTAAAATTTGACATTAAATTTAAGAAGCTCCAATGCACCCTTGAGAACTGCACCAAATTCGAACGTTGCCGGTATAATGCCAAGTAACATTATATGTGGTCATCAAAAAATTAGAAAAAAAAAAAAGAAAAAAAAAACATTATTTGTGGACACCCCATTCCGTACTATCTTGCTCTCACCGTTGAAAATCCTATCGGATAATTAGTGCTTACACAGTCTATAAGGGGACCAAGATTAGTACCTCGCTTTGGAAGGTTAATGGGTTGTTTGTTTTATAGATTCAAATTCATAGTTTTTCTTTGAATTTTAAAAGTTAAAATAAAAAATTATTAATTTAAATTTATGGACCAAACGAACCCTAAATGTTCTTCGATGCATAACTTCAAAGTTTCTCTTCTTCTTTTTCTTCTTCTTCTTCTTTGAGAATTTCTACAGCAAAACTTGTCCTTTTTAATTATCGATAGGTGTATTGCTGCTTTAATTACATTTTGAATGATCTAATTTGAATTGTAATAGTTCTACGCCACATGCTGTAAACTTTTAATGTGGATATTACAAATTAGATTGTTGAAATTTTAATCCGACAATTGAAACAACAATTCCTAAGCCACTAGTTAAAATTGATTTCATATCTTGTGAGTGGAGCTCGCAGCCGATGTTTACTTAATAATAATTATTAAAATCATTTTTAATACAATGTTAATATCAGTTGCATATTTAGTATTAAAAGGTATGAAAAGTATGTTTTTTTAATCACTGATGCATAATTAATGCTATTTTAAATATTAAATCTGTTTTTGCCATAATCATTAAGTTTTAAAAGTTATAAAAATAAAATTTAACTTCAAAATAATTTAAAAATATAAATGTTGAACCGATTAAATGAAAAAAAATAAACATATTAACCAATAACAATCAAATACTAAATTTACCATATGCTATACTTAGTCTAAATTCACCACCAAGTACAACATATGGAAAGTGATTTTACTACCGATCAAATGCTAAGCTTTATTGTTGTCACACTATTAAGTTAAAATTCTTTCACCAGAACTTAGAAAAACACAAAAATATTTTAGGGTTTTTGTTTATTATACTAACTTCTATTTCTTTCGTTTTCAAATTGTTACTTGTAAAAGACACATCTCTTTTTCTATGAATTTTCTGTAAATCATTGTGTACTTTTGAATAAAAGAAGCTGGAGAAAAAATCCTTGCCAAAAAGTGGGGGAAAATGCAAAAAGAGGGAAAAAAAGAAAACCTTAAACGAAAAGCAAAACAGAATGTACGTGAAACTATTATAATTTCCGTTGGGACAACAAAAATTATATAAATAAAAAGTTTTGAAAATGAAGAAAACCAAATAAAAAAGTCTACAGGTTGAGTAGTTATTGTTCTTGGGATTGCTGTTGCGTGAGCTTTTATAAATATTCTAGCGGGTCTCCACGCGCTATGCACATGAGAAGCAATTTGTGTGTCAAGTTTTAATTACCATGTTATTATTAAAGCATATAAATACGAACATAAAATCTCAAAAAGGAAAATAAATGAAAAAAGAGATGAGCTAAAATACACGTTTCAATTAAACTTGTGTTAAAGTCGAACATTATATATGTACAACATATTATTGATGAAATTATTATGTTCAGGTGAATCGAGTAAAAAATTAATCAAAGTGTACATATGAAAAAAAAAACTTAAAATAAGGGTGTATGTTTGTCAAATGTATATCTTAGAGGATTGAAATAAAAGGTTAGGAAAAAAGTAAAAAAAAAAAAAAAAACAAAAAAACAAACAAATCTCCAAATTAGGATGTATTTGAAATAATTATTTTATTTGGGTGAAAAAATTTTAAAGGGCTGCTATTTATTAAATGTATATTTCAGGGAATTGAAATGAAAGGTTAGGAAAGAAAGTAAGAAAGAGAAAGAAAAAGTGGACAGTGTACATATGAAAAAAATAATACAATAAGGATGTACTTGAAATAATTATTTCACTGAGGTAAAATAATATTTCAAGGATTATATTTGTTAAATGTATATTTTAGAGGATTGAAAGGAAAGGTTAGGAGAGAAAGTAAAAGCAAAAAAAAAAAAAAGCTGCAAATGAGGATATATTTGAAATAATTATTTCAGTGGGATGGAAAAAATATTTTAAGGGCTATATTTGTTAAATGTAAATTTAAAGGATTAAAATGAAAGGTTAGGAAAGAAAGTAAAAAACAAAAAAACAAAAAAACAAAACAAAACAAAACAACGAAATAACTTGACCAAAAATATTTTTTTTCTTAATGCAAAAAAAAAAAAAAAAAAAAATCTTTGACCAAAAGGAAACAAATGATGTATATATGAGTGCGTGGTGGAGCCAGAATTTTTTTTCTTTGTTAGACGGAAGGCGTAAATGAAACCAAAAATTTAAATTAAACTACAACACAATAATCTCTTTATCTTCATTTATCTATTTGCATCTTTGATTTATTAGAGTAAAATGGAAATTTTTAGGTAGGGGAGGGGGGGAAATATTTAAAGGAGCTCGTGGGCCGCCAAGAGGTTAGCTGCCCCCTCTAGGCCTCACCTAGTTTGGTCCCTTTGTGTGTGGACATAAATAAAGAAATTAGTCAACAAATCTGATATTAAAGAGAAAATTGGTGAATTAAACCGTTTGAATGTATTGTTTTAAAAATTTTACTCTTTACTCTTCATTAATTTCACATTGACTAATATAGTTTATTGACTAAAGAATATTAATCAAGTATAAAGGGTAAAAATCGGAGACACGCACATTGTGAGAGATATTTATTTCATTTTCCTAATATTGAGAAAATATTACAATTATTCCTTAAAATGATACATCAGCTTATTATTAATCCTTAAATATTAACTCTCTTATTTCTTCCATTTTATACTAGAACTAGTCAAATGGCCTATTAATAGATGACCAAAATACCTTCAATGGTCCATTAATAATTTACAAGATCTAGAGGTATTTGGTGGCCGGTCCATTGATCATTTATAATTGGGAGAAAGAGGAAAATAGGTTAAGACTTGAGATGAATTAAAATTAATAGGCTAATAATTTACATAAGTTAATAAATAGGCCAAATTACTGTTTTTGTCTATAACTTGTCTAGTTATGAATCATAACTTGACAAGTTATTGTCCATAATTCACAGTTTTTATCCATAACTTGTCTGGCTATGAACCATAACTTGACAAGTTTGTCCATAACTTATCTGGTTATGAACGATAACTTGACAAGTTATGGCCTCTTAATTTCTATAACTAAAAATTGACCTATATACTTTCTTAAGTTTTTTATATTGGTTTATTTTCTACTATTTCCGTTTATAATTTAACAGATTACGCAGTCATTGAACGACTATAGTCTGTCAGAATATAATTTATAGTGCATAGTCCTATTTCAAACAAAAACGGAAGAATACAGTTTCAGATCGCTCATGATAACAGTTCATACACAAACAAACTTTAACACTAACTAAATTTCAAATACTCCAACGAAAATACTAGGAAATTGGAAAAAAAAAAAAATACAAAATACAAACAAAAAGGACGAAGAAGAGCAACAGAGATTGCCGAACGAACCTCCGCCATTTAACTTGATGGCGCTATGCAATTTAGCGACGGCAGGGGTGAAAAATGGACGAGGTTCAGAAACCGCTGGAGATGGAGCAAGTCCGCAAGAGATCAGCGTCGTTATACGCGTTTGGAACTTTCCTCGCGCCGATGACGAGAGAGAAGGTACGCCGGTGAAAGAGATCGCGATGATTTTGCGATCTCTCAGCGACTGCGACTTCCAATCGTAACGGCAAACCAGAGAACAACGACGCCGACGTGACATCGGAAGCGAACGAAAACGACAACGGCGCGACAACGGGCTTCCCACGCGGCGACGACGACTTCTCTTGTCACGACAATGGCATAAAGAATGGTTGGAGAAAGGGATGGGAAGAAAGAGATCGCGATGATTTTGCGATCTCTCAGCGACTGCGACTTCCAATCGTAACGGCAAACCAGAGAACAACGACGCCGACGTGACATCGGAAGCGAACGAGAACGACAACGGCGCGACAACGGGCTTCCCACGCGGCGATGACGACTTCTCTTGCCACGACAATGGCATAAAGAATGGTTGGAGAAAGGGATGGGAAGATAGAGAGTAGGGCAGCGGGGGATGGAAATTGAATTGAGTGAAGTATTTACTAGTAACAATATTTACCGAATTCAAACTTGAATTCAACCAAGTAATTCTACTAAATTCAAAAATCAGTTCAGAGTACTACAAATATATTTTTAAAAATGTTGAGATACCGATTTAATATTATCAAAAATACAAAATATCAAAAGTATGCTTTACTATAACACGAAGTACCGAAATGAATTTATCCCTTTCTTTATTTAACCTCACTCCTGATCACTTTTAATTATAACAAGTAACTTTTACTCTTGATGCGCGTAGGTGTTTAACAAGGTCATAGTCGGTTTATTTTATTTTATTTTATTTTTTTAATTTCAGATTCTCTTCAGGGTGGTCTTATGTAGAAGTTACTACTTAATTAGTCCTTATGGGACTGTTATATTCTTTTGTGCTTATGGGATTTACTAGAAAGGTTCTTACCAAGGTCTGTGTAGTTTCGGTTTTACATTAATGGCGTTAATTTTCTGCTTGTTTTTATTAAGTAACTTCCTAGAGCCCTTTAGGATTTTCAATATTATTATTCTTTTCTCAGGTTGATGTATAAATTGTTTTTCGATGTACGTTCTGAATCTTTGGTTAACTTTTTGTTTTTCTTTTTTATTTAGGCCTCGTTCATTTCACCGATTCGAGTTTTCAGTTTTAGGTTTCTATAGTAAAAAGCTCTTAGAAAATGTCACATCTAACTTTTTTTACTACAGTGAAAAACTCTCAGAAAATGTCACATCTCAGCTCGAATTGAAAACTCGAATCCGTGAAGGAGCTTAATTTGTGATGGGAGCTATAAGGTGTGCCGACATAGTTAGGATGTCTCGTGTCGTTTTGAGGTTAATTGCTCCGTCTTATCATTTATTCAACTCTTAATGAGTAAATAAAAAGAGTACGGACAACCGAGAAATTTCTCGAGTAGGGATCTCAAGACCCCCACCACGTCCTGATATGCTACCCCGAATAATTGATACTTTCCTTTATGTTTAAAACAAAAGGACATGTTGATTAATGTTAATGTTATCTAAGAGATTCTTAAGGAAAAATGAGATTGATCATGATCATTAGATTGATGACCCCGACTACATGATAAGCAAGAACTTCCATTATTAAAACCGGAAAATCTTTGTTAAATATTTTTAAAGGGAAAAAAACCAGATTACAAGTTGGATCATCCATCAAGTATCCCTACTTCTGATTGATCATTTAATTTACCATTGGAGATAGCTTTTTCCCATAAAGGTGCATCTTTCCAACCTAACTTAGGCCACACCACTAGCTATGTGACTGATATTCACTTTTTACCAAAATGTCAAAATATAAACGTTTAAAATAAGGGTGGCAATTCGTGTCACATGTTGGGTTCGTATCGTGTTTTGATTGTTTCTTTTTAAATTTATAGTCAACCTGAACACGATCCGTGACACGAAATTTTTTAAAAATCACAACATGAACACGATACGACCACTTTACAGGTTAACACGACACGACACGAAAATAACCCATGACACGAAATTGACCCATGAACCCAAAATTGATACGAAAATTGTTACGAAAATTGTGTCCTTTTATTTAGTTTTTTACATATTAAAAATAACTAAAATATAAACGTTTAAAATAAGGGTGGCAATTCGTGTCACGTGTTGGGTTCGTATCGTGTTTTGATTGTTTCTTTTTAAATTTATAGTCAATCTGAACACGATCCGTGACACGAAATTTTTTAAAAATCACAACATAAACACGATACGACCACTTTACAGGTTGACACGACACGACACGAAAATAACCCATGACACGAAATTGACCCATGAACCCAAAATTGATACGAAAATTGTTACGAAAATTGTGTCCTTTTATTTAGTTTTTTACATATTAAAAATAACTTAAAATTCATAACACACTAAAATACAATAACATCCATTGAAATTAAGCAAATAATAGTATAAAATTTTGAGTATAACTATCATGATATCATAAGTTCATAATAAAATCAAAAATATGTAATGAAATATATATGTATTTTTTAGTTTTTTACGAGTTTCATGTCGTGTTTGGGTTAGGCATGTCCAACTCGAAATTGACTTGTGTTTTTCGTTTCAATTTCAGGTCGACCTAATTCTGACCCGAACCTCTTTTTCTCAACCCTAACCCACAAAATTCGTGTCGTTTTCGAATCGTGTTGATGTGTCGTGATCCATATTACCGGTCCTAGTTTAAAATATGTTTCACTCTCCAATATGTGGAACTCTCATTAGTGTGGTTATTACCCTCGTACTATTGCCTCTTTCTGTTTGGTTTTCTTTTTAAAATTTAACAAAGCAAACAACTGAAAGCCTGGCTATTGTCTTTTTACATTATTTGGTCAAACAATCAACATAAATAATTGCCTCTTCTGTTCATTATCTCCTATAATATCACTCAACCTCCATTCTATTCTTTCCCATATTCTACAATATGTCAACCTTAAACAACAAAACCATAGATTATCACAACAAACAAAGCTATCCTCATTGGTATTCACCAGAAACAGGAATCTACAACAGCACATATCCTCCAATAAACCTCCCTTCCGACCCTTTTCTCGATGCCGTTTCCTTCCTTTTCTCGCGCCAACACGAAGGGGTTACGGCCCTTATTGATGCCCCATCTGGGATTTCAATACCTTACTCGGAGCTCTACCCTTTGGTCAAATCCTTCGCCTCTGGTCTCCACTCAAAGGGCGTCTCCAAAGGCGACGTGGTTTTGGTTTTGCTTCCGAACTCCGTTTACTTTCCGGTTATTATTATGGGGGTGATGTACTTGGGAGCCATTTTTACTCCCATGAATCCTCTAAGCAGTGTCACCGAAATCAAGAAACGCGTCACCGATTGCAAGCCCTGTCTTGCTTTCACCGCCCCGGAGAAAGAGGAGGTCTTTCAAAAACTCGGGGTTGGTGCAATTAGGGTTCCTGAAGGTGTGACCTACTTGGATAAGAGAAGTCCAAAAACTGGTAATTTTTCGGATTTTTCTAAGCTTATTTCATGTCATGACTTTGACAATATGGCTCCAAGGCCATTGATTAGGCAACAAGACACAGCGGCAATAATGTACTCTTCAGGAACCACAGGTGTGAGCAAAGGAGCTGTAATAAGTCATGGCAATTTCATAGCCATGATGGAGCTTTTTGTGAGGTTTGAGGTCTCACAATACAAGGAATTTTACTCACCTTCGGAGATTGTTTATTTAGTATTTCTGCCAATGTTCCATATATATGGACTTTGTCATTTTGCAATAGGAATGTTATCTCTAGGCTCTACAGTTGTTGTGATGAGTAAATATGATGTGAAAGAGGTGGTGAAGGCCATTGAGAAATATAAAATTACACATCTGCCCCTTGTTCCACCAATATTAGCAGCCTTGACAAAGGTTGCCAAGGATGACATTGAGGGTAATGGTGGTAAAACTTTTCAAAGCTTGAAGCAGATTTCATGGGGGGCTGCTCCTTCAAGGAAGGTTGCCAAGGATGATATTGAGGGTAATGGTGGGAAAACTTTTCAAAGCTTGAAGCAGATTTCATGGGGGGCTGCTCCTTCAAGTAGGAAAATGATTGAGGATCTTGTTCAGACCCTTCCTCATATTGACTTAATCCAGGTACCAATTTACAAGGAATAATATATAGTATAATTTAATTATAGTTCAATAAGCTGTTGTCTATTTCTCCATAACTTTAAATTAATAATGCTTTAATTTTTATTTTATTTTATGTTTTGGATTCATTCATTAATTAGTTTGATTATTATTATTAATATTAATATTAGTATTATTATTATTATTATTATTATTATTATTATTATTATTATTTGTTAATTGTCCATATCAATCCGTTAAGTATGAAATCTCAAAGTTTGATATATATATATATATAAATATATATATATATATAATTGTGGCTACGTACATATAAATCCAATAATGGATACTTTGGACATGTGTGTTACATATTTGGAAAAAAAACAAAGGGAGTAGCTTGAGTATCAAATTTCCATTTTTAAATTTCTCTCAATTATTCGCGACAAATGTGACTCTTATGGACATTAGCAGAGAAAAAAAAAAGTGAAAAAAAAGGCCAAAAAGTTGAAACTAACTTTCATTATTTTCTTTTCTCCCTTTTTTTCTTTCCTTTTCTTTTCTTTTCCTTTTTTGTTTTTTCGTTTAGGGTTATGGCATGACTGAATCGACCGCAATTGGAGCACGTGGATTGAATACCAAAAAGTTGAGGAATTATTTTTCAGTTGGACTTTTGGCACCAAACACGCACGCCAAAGTGGTTGATTGCAGCACGGGATCCTTGTTGCCACCTGGCAAGAGTGGTGAACTTTGGTTAAAAGGGCCAGGAATTATGAAAGGTAATTATAAATAATTTTCCTGGTTTCTTATACTTCTGAATTTGAGCTTAAAATAATGCCTATAGTTTTGACAATTGCTTAATATTTAACTCTTTCCATGAAATGTTGTTATCACATGACACACATGTTCATTATATATATTAAGGGGAAAATGTCTTTTCAGTTTAAAGACAAAACTATAATTGTTTTTTTTTTTTTTTTTTCTAATTGAAAAAGTCTTGATTGTTCTTCCATCACCAAATCCCACCATTTTTTTTATTATAACAATATTAATTATAGTTTGACTTAATATTTTACTGTTGATCTCTAGGTTACCTAAATGACCCAGAAACAACAATGTCAGCAATTGATAAAGATGGATGGTTACGTACGGGTGATATCGTTTACATTAACCAAAATGGATACTTGCATATAATTGATCGGTTAAAAGAGATGACCAAATCCCACCATTTTTTTTATTATAACAATATTAATTATAGTTTGACTTAATATTTTACTGTTGATCTCTAGGTTACCTAAATGACCCAGAAACAACAATGTCAGCAATTGATAAAGATGGATGGTTACGTACGGGTGATATCGTTTACATTAACCAAAATGGATACTTGCATATAATTGATCGGTTAAAAGAGATGATCAAATACAAAGGATTTCAGGTATAAAGTAATTTTTCAAGAACGACCCTTATTAGACCATATGAGTTGTGGTGTCGGATACCATTCACTCTTTTATCTTTCTTTCTTTTTTCTTTTTTTTTTTTTTGACATCATACGTCTAAGAAAATGCAACTACTCTACAGATTGCTCCAGCGGATTTGGAAACTGTGTTGACTTCCCATCCTGAGATACTGGAAGTTGGTGTAACGGGGTAAGTGTAAAGCTCCCATTGAAACTCGCATATTCTAATTTAAAATATTTTTTAATGGAGTTTCTCTAATAAGATTGTCTTACTTATATGATCAGTTTTTGACAGTTGAATCTGATAAAAATCACATTAAATCACTAAAATATATTTAGAATAGACAATTTTTGATGTACTAATAAAAAAACTTTTAATAATTTATTTTTTCGGGACCTATGAGAAAAACTTCCATTTTCTTAAAATTTGCATTACCCATTTCTAAAATTCAACCTAGCACATGTAGTGTCTTTTGAGACCACAACTTTGAATTAAAAAGTAAGGCATTATGGAAGATCAATGGGGTAGAATCTAGGAAAAGCGACACAAGAATATAGAAAAATATTAAGAAAGTAAAATATCTATCTTCTACAAGATCTGATAAAATCACATGAAACATAAACATACATGTGTATATGAATACAAAAAGAGAATTATTCTCTCTCCGTAGTTATATGAATACAAGAGAATTAGGAAATTCGTTCTAGTAAAATCAGAAAAAATTAACTACTGATAATGCCTCACTTTCAGTTGTCAAATATGTATTAAAAATTGTCTGTTATGCATATTTTTTTAATATAATGTAATTTTAACCGGATTCAACAGTCAAAAACTAGTAATATCAATGTAGAGGTCCTATCAAAGAAAGTTCCAAAGAATTATCAGAAATAGAATAAAAACATTAAAAGAATTGCTTTTCATCTTATAAGTCATGAAGTGACTCTAATGCCCATTTAGGGGGCTTTTTTTTCTCTGTAAAATGAGAGTGAAGAAAAAACCCATAATCTTATAGACCTTATAGACATATAAGAAGTGAGAATGAGGTTGATTAAGTTTTTTACCTCAACTAAAAATCTAATGGTTCACATGAATCATTTTCTTTTTACTTTGAATTCAATAGTCAAGACTTATACACATGGCTTATGCATTCTCCCACACCTCATCTCACACCTCACACTACTTTAACCTTGTTTGGTTATTTTATTTTATTTCATAAGTGATAGTTGCTTTATTAATTAAAAAAAATAATGATACCATTTTTAGATAAGAAATGAATATAAACTACACACATATTCTAATAATCTTAGGGGAAAAAAACCTCTATATTTGTGTAGATTGTAAAATTAATGAATTACTTGATTATAACTGTTTAACTACTCAAAAAAATTATCACTTCTTAACATAAATATCTTTTGTTACTTCAAACTTTTTTTTTAAACGTCATCACATATAAATATACAAAATTTAAAAATGAAAATGTGTATTAATTATATATATATATATATTCTCATAACCCCTAATAATATGCAAAATCTTTGTATACATTAAAAATTAATTAATTAACTAATTACTCATTTACCACTTTCTAACTACACTACAAGAAAAAAAGATTTTAGTGGGAGAAATTCTCCCTGCTAAAAGTTAAGGGTCGCCTCAAAAACGCTATAGCTCGCCGTTATAACTTCGTAGTTATAAACTAGTAGCGGCAATTTTGAAATTTATTCTAATTACTTTTACAAAGTTTGTAGCAATGAAAATTTTCGCCGCCATAGAATTTCTTTTTTTTTTTTTAAATAAAAAACATATATTCTAATAATCTTAGGGGAAAAAAACCTCTATATTTGTGTAGATTGTAAAATTAATGAATTACTTGATTATAACTGTTTAACTACTCAAAAAAATTATCACTTCTTAACATAAATATCTTTTGTTACTTCAAACTTTTTTTTTAAACGTCATCACATATAAATATACAAAATTTAAAAATGAAAATGTGTATTAATTATATATATATATATATTCTCATAACCCCTAATAATATGCAAAATCTTTGTATACATTAAAAATTAATTAATTAACTAATTACTCATTTACCACTTTCTAACTACACTACAAGAAAAAAAGATTTTAGTGGGAGAAATTCTCCCTGCTAAAAGTTAAGGGTCGCCTCAAAAACGCTATAGCTCGCCGTTATAACTTCGTAGTTATAAACTAGTAGCGGCAATTTTGAAATTTATTCTAATTACTTTTACAAAGTTTGTAGCAATGAAAATTTTCGCCGCCATAGAATTTCTTTTTTTTTTTTTTAAATAGAAACCATGTCAATTCACATTTACATTTGCAAAAATTCCAACCGCTCTGTTTTTCATTTTTCTACACTTAAGCCTTCAACATTCTTCAACATTATTCTGTCTGGCCTTTACCGATTCGAGTTTTACTACAGTAAAAAATTCTTAAAAACAGTCACATCAATTTTTTTATTATAGTAAAAAGCTCTCACATAAACTTACATATCAACTTTGTAATAAAATAAAATAAAATATGCAAAACCCATCAACACACACATGAACTAAAGTGTGGAAGAGGGTTTAGAGGGAGTATAAGGCTAGGGGGTCTTTGAACAGAGAGGGAGAGAGAGAGAAATTAAAGAAACTAGAAGAGAAGAAAGAAAGAGGTAAGAGAGAGACGTGTGAGAAGAGGAAGAGTCCAGATATTTAAGGAAAAATATCAAATTTATATTCAACAAAGAACAAAAAAACTTATTTTTTATGAAAGAGCACTACTTTTGGCGCTCATTATTTTCCCAAAAACTAATATTATCGCACCATATGTTTTCTTTTTTTTTTTTTTTTTTTTTTTTCGAGCTT
>NW_010367729.1:18707-76435 GCF_000414095.1 Morus notabilis
TTAGGTAATTTGAGTGTAGATTTTGAGTTGAGTTTGAGTTATAACTTGAGTTGAAGTTGTAACTTGAGTTTGTGTTTAGTTGTGTACATTTGAGTTATGGTTTGAGATAAGAATCTTTTTTGAGTTTGTGTTTGAATAAGTCAAAACTTGAATTTATTTTTAGATAGTATTTTAATAAAAACTCAATGCTGATGAAAAATTTTAATAGGGTATATGAGTCTAGTTTTATTCATCTTTTCGTTGTCAACGCATAGAAAAAAAAAATCATCTCAATCAGAATTAAAACGAAAAAGTTATAATATTTTTAAGAATAAAAAAATATTGTTCATTAACTTGAGTTCGAGTTTCTAAACTCGAGTTGAAGGGAAAACTTGAACTCGAGTTTTAGTTCCAAACTCGAGTTCAAATTTAAAAGAATATAAACTCGAATAAAATTATAACTCGAGTTACCTTTTTTTGAGTTTTTCACTCAAAAACTACCTCACCGAACAGGGCCTAATACACTCGATTCTTGTAGTGCTACCCGAAAAAATTCCATCTTTAAAATATGAATATATTGACTTTCAATTACAAAAATTAACACAATCCGATTAATCTAATTCGTCCTATGCATTATCTTTTCCTTTTCTTTTTATTATAGACCGGTTTTAGGTAAAGTTACGAAAAGTAACGTTTGTGCGCATGTAAAAGACTTGGAACGTTAATAGTAAAATACATTTTACGTTAAAATGATTGTAAGGAATAAAAAAAAAAAGTGATAATTCATATGAAATCATCCCTCTATATGGTTTTATATTTCTTTTTTTTTACTACTATTGCACGTGATGAATATATCTACTGTTCAAAAATTTTATACCATTTTTTCTTGAAATTAATAATTTCATTATATACTTACAGATGTATACAAATGCAATAATTATTCAAATTCGACTTTAATTTTAGGTTCTGATAACACTAATTAAATTTTTTCATAAAAAAGAAAAAAAAAATTAAACATTGCAACATTGTGATCATATATAAAAATATTCATGAAAGGAAAGATACAAAATATATATATACATGTGTATTTTTTTTTTTTTTTTTTTACTTTTTTTGCTCAAGAATATTTGTAGTACTAGGGACAATGTGGCTTAAGCACGCTCCCAATTAACAAGTTTAAATAAATAAAAAATGCAATATTTATTTTATGCTTGACCTCCGCCGTATAATAAGCTCAGATTTCCTAAAAAAAAAAAAAATGATATAGAAATCGTTTTCTATATAATTAAGAAAACATAGAACAAATAAAAGCAGCAGCAGCAGCAACAACAACAACAACAAAAAAGAAACCTTACTTGGATCTTGTTAGAAACCCAATAAAATTGAAAAGAGAAGATAGACGAGTATAGCTGAGAAGTCAAAAAGTAACCTTGTGATTAAGTAGAATATCAAAAGTAAATATGATAATTCTTGCTCTTTTGTTTTTTTGTTTTTTTGTTTTTTTTGTTTTTTTGATAATTTTCTTCTTAATCTTATTTTTTTCATTTTGGTTCTATCTAGTATACCGGATGAAGAATGTGGGGAGATACCGGTGGCATTCGTGGTTAGGAAGCAAGGAAGCAAGCTTTCCCATAAAGATGTCATGGACTATGTGGCTTCACAGGTTATTATTATTACTGCTATTACTATTTTAAATTCCATCTTATTTTTGTTGAGTAATGATATGAAAAACCATAAAAAATTTTAGTCGCATTTACAAAAACGTACCCTAATAACTTAATAATTTCTAATATATTTGCGAAAATAATTATTTCTTATAAAATAATCTCTTAGTTTCTGATATTACAACTATATCCTTGAGATTTGAGGTAGCCCTGCAAAATTCAAAAATACCATTGTAATATATTTACTTTAAAGAATAACTTGAGATACTTAAAAATGAAAGGTCGAGTTTTCAAAAAATTAAAACACTTTTGTATATCATGAAAGTAAAAAAAAAAAATCATAAGTTATGTGAGTACAACCAATTATTATTCTCTCCCAATCCAATTATCCCTAACATGTGGTGCCATGAATTTCTTTGTCATTATAAATAATATATATTTTCCATTTATGTTTCAAAGTGGTAATTTCCATTCTTATTTTTGCATTCTATACATGCTTGTAATTACCATCTTCTGAGAAATAATTACATATCTTTTTGTTGGGCAGGTTGCACCATACAAGAAGATCAGAAAGGTGATATTTACAAATTCAATACCGAAATCTCCGGCCGGAAAGATCCTCCGGAGGGAACTCAAGGAGTCCTTAACTTCTAAACTCTAAGGCCATGTTAATTTGGTTCATTTTATTATAGATACATATATTTTTATAGTATAATTTTGCAGTATCATTTTTTTAAAGGTCCCTATCATGCGTGTTATACTATATATTTGTTGTGTGTGTGTATTTTTTTTTTCTTTTTATGCTTAAAGCATATGTTGTGTTTGTTGGGTGTATTCAAATGTTGAATAGAGTTGTTTCAAAACTCTAACGCCATGTTAATTTGGTTCATTTTATTATGCATACGTACATGTATCCTTATCGTATTATTATGCAGTATATATTTTTTAAAGGTCGACTAGTTAATCATATAAGCTAATTTCCACTTAGACTACTATTTATATACTTTTTTTTAGATTTTTATTTAATTTTTTTTATTTTTCAAATATTGCTAATTATATTTTATGTTGTAAAATTTTTAATGACAGCTTAATTAATACGTGCATCCACACGTACCTAAACTAGTGCTTTAAAAAAAACGGAAATAATAGGAAATAGGCTAATATGAAAAGCTTAAGAAAGTATATAGGCCAATTTTCAGTTATAGAAATTAATATGTCTTAACTTGTCAAGTTATGGTTCATAACCAGATAAGTTATGGACAATAACTTGTCAAGTTATGGTTCATAGTCAGACAAGTTATGGACGAAAACAGTAATTTAGTCTATTTATTAACTTATGTAAACTATTGGCTTATTAATTTTAATTCATCTCAAATCTTGACCTATTTCTCTCTTTCTCCCAAAAAAAAATAGCTCCCGAACTCGATGTCAGTAGAGTATACCAATCGTTTATATTTTCTACTTATTTCTTTACAAAATTCATTGTTTGTTACTCGCATGCATGTTGAGGGAATTTTCTATCAAAACGCCTACTATTGTCGTTTTGGCAGGAAAATAGAAAGCAAAGTTCCCATTGAGCTATGAGTTTCCATTGTTATTGAGGCATTTAGGGTTTTCATGTTTCAAACACTCAAAGAGTTAAATGATCCTAAATTTGGAGAACAACCATATGCTTGATGGATGCTCAAAGAATTATGCTCGCTAGGCTTCTTACAATTACACAAATTATCTTTTATGAACTCCACACCCTTCGAGAGCCCCCAAATATTTCACCCAAATATGTATCCCTAATTTGTCCCAACTTAAACCCTAGTTTTAAGTATCTGATATATCCACTATATCAAATAAGTTAAGTTCTTATTTATCTACTAGAATTTATTAATATTATTATTTGTCTTTCATGATACAGTGAATTCGATATGTATGTGATAGGTACCGACCTGCAATGAACAATTCCTAGCAGCTAACACATGTCAAAGCTAACCAAACACAAGAGATTAATTGAGAAAAGAGAGCTGAGAATGTCTCAGAGCCCTCAACTGGTATTAGCTATGGAAGCAAAAGAATTACAAGTCCCACAGCTTCGAGGCGCTGCTACCTCCACCCACTAATGTCGTACCTCACTCCTAGCATCTAGCCCTTTTATTCATGATTCGGTTAGGCCACTAACATAATTTCTCATGTGACCAATCATCAAGTGACACCTGTAGCTTAGGTATTTGGGCCCTTTCTTGGGCCTCTTGGAGTACACATTACCAAACCGAACGTTCCTAACACTTCCCCCCTCTATGACATGCACCTTGTCCCCAAGGTGGAATGTCAGAAACTGAGCAGACATGGCGGCAGCTGACTCCCATATGTTTTCAAACGAGGGCAGACCCTGCCACTTAATGAGAACTTCATGGTTGCCGTTGAGCAGCTTGCAACTGGCTATGACTTCTTCGGGTTGCACTTGAAGCTCACCATCGGCGCTAAGAAAAGTAGGAAAATCACTGACAGATGCTTCAACTTTGATGGCCTTGCGTAGCTAGGAAATGTGGAAAACATGGTGGATCTTTGCAGTGGAAGGAAGATCCAACTTGTAGGCAACTGCTCCCACTCGTTCCCGCACACGGAATGGACCATAGAAACGGGGGCTGAGCTTTTCATTCATCCAACGGGCCAGCGAGCGTAGTCGGTAGGGTTACAATTTTAGGTAGACTAATTCACCCTCCTGAAAAGTTATATCACGCCTTCGCTGGTCAGCTTGCTTCTTCATGCGATCCTGGGCCTTGAGAAGATTCTCCTTGAGTTCCTGAAGGATGAAATTGCGTTCCCTTAGTTGCTTATTCACGTCCTCCACAGGGGAGGGATCATCCATAAACTTCAAAATGGCAGCTATCAGATGAAGCATCCTACATGCGGTGGAAAAGGTAATTTGAAAATCTGTTGTTGTGCGAAGGAAATAGTAAAGCTTCCTTGAATAGTGGCATTTCCTATAATTGAAACACAATGTCGTTTGGTTGTAGGAGACTGAAAAATTGTCGTAATTACGTAGTGCAATGCATGGTATATAATTATCCGCTTTACCGAGGAGTTGTGTTGTTAAAGAAGCAGGTATTTATAACTCAACACATAAAAATAAAATGAGATTAAAACATTACTGGCTTTTCTGAACATCTAACGGCCCTCAAAAATTTCTTCACGTCTCCTAACATTTGAACTCAAGATCTCTCTTTTTAGAAGGTTCTTAAGTGTAAGGCTTTGTTCATTTCGTGAATTTGAGTTTTTAATTCGAGTTGAGATGCGACATTTTCTGAGAGTTTTTCACTATAACAGAAAAAATTAGATGTGACATTTTCTGAGAGCTTTTTGTTAGTTTACCAATCCATCCCAAAAGCTTAAGCTGTTAGGAGGTGGGCCAACAATAGTTTTATACTTTAACACTCCCTCTCACATGTGGGCTGGACAATGGGCAATCGTGTGGGTAAATTAATTGGAAAGCCCAACACGTGAATATTTAAGCTCGAGATATATTAAAGCCCAACACATGATGACAATTTTAAATGGGGATAAAGAGTGCAATTACGGGGGTTTAATCTCAGGACCTTCCGCTCTGATACCATGTTATTAGTTTACCAACCCATCCCAAAAGCTTAAGCTGTTAGGAGGTGGACCAATAATAGTTTTATACTTTAACACTTTTTACTGTAGAAACTTAAAACTGAAAACTTAAATCGGTGATATGAACGAAGCATGAGTGTTTAAGTCAAGTGTTCTTACGCTAATTTTGGGATATGATCTTGCCCTCTTGTTGTATATTTTCTAATGGGATAAGCCTCTTTTTTTTTTTTTTCTATTGGCTAGCTTCGCCTCACGTGGGCAATTCCGTCCATTTAATAACAGAAGTCAGCCAATTGAGGTTAATAGCAATGGTTAAAAATTTGAGAATATTTTGATAAATTACTGCAACTTCCGTGGCAAATAATAAATTTGTAATACCAATTAGCGCCACCATATATAAACTAGGACTGTTCATAAACCCGAATAATCCGTAAACCCAACCCACATCGCCTCAATTTAAGTCGAAAAAAGTAATCCGCAGCACTATTTTTAAATTTGCGACTCATTATACCTCTGACCCGAAGTTTTTGGGACGGATTGCGAGTTGGGCCCATAACAACCCGCAATTCCCAACTCAATCCGCACAACATACTCTCAAGCTTTTGGCCCAAGCCGAACTGCCTAAGTTCTACCCTAGGCTCACTAACATTAAGGTTCACAATCTCATTCTCGGTCTTCTCTCCCGTGAACCCCCTCTTCTTGCCTCTTCCTTTTTAGTTTTCCCTCTTCTTCCCCTCCCGTGAACCCCCTCATAACTCTCTCCTCATTGCTCAGTCCGCTCGGCCGCCGTCTTGCCCACGTTCTCCGGTGCTCTCTCGCCGGACTGATAAAAATGGTTGCTATTTTTATTTAATGATAAAGTTTGAATATTATATTAAACTTTAAGTCTTTAATTTTTTGAATGTTTAAACTGACCACCCAACCCATCTCGTACTGCCCCAACTCAACCCGAACATCGTTGGGTTGTGAAATTTTTTTAACATCATTAGGACTAAATATGTATAACTCACTCACTTTAAAATAAGAAAAAAAAGTCCTATCCCGCACCAACCCAATCCATGAACAGCCTACTATAAACTAGTTCTTGCACCTCCGCGTTTTCTTTTTCTGGTTCTCTTCACTTCTGTGTGATGGATTCTCTGCTCGCAAATTACGCCTCTTCCGACGAAGAAGAAGAAGAAGAAGAGCAACAACAACAACAACACGAACAACAGCTTCAATCGCCGCCGCCCAAACCCGACTCTTTTCCCTCTTTCTCATCCCTCCCAAAACCCAAATCCTCTTCTTCTTCATCTTCTTCTCTCTTCCCGCTCGAAGATTCCAGAACCACCCCAAAACCCCCCTCCGCCTTCTCCGCTCTTACCAAGCCCAAATCCCAAAACCCCACTTCGAATTTCTCATCTTCAGAGACCAATCCCAAAAGGGTCGTCCAATTCAAGCCTCCAATCAACCCCTATTCCGTCAAATCTTCCGAAATCGACGACGACGAGGATGAGGAAGAGAAGGAGGAGGGAAGGCGAAGGCGGGATTCCGTCCCCGAATCCTTTTCGTCCAAAGATGCCCTATGGGAGGACTTAATGTCCGCCGTTCCCGCTCCCAAGAACTCCGTCTCTCGCGGCGCTTTTACTTCCGCCGGTTCCCGTCGGAGAGCCATCATCGAAACCGAAGTCCCCGCTTCGAATTTAGGCGATCCGAGGCCGGAGAAGGACGAATCCATTGCCGGTAAGGATAATTCGGGTATTGATCAAAATGATGTGAATAATGCGGAGCAGTATAGTTATGCTAATTATGAACCGGGAAGTGATCAAAATGCTGTAAATTACGGCTATTATGAGAATTACAATTCGGGTTTTGATCAAAGTGGGGATGGTTCGAGTTATGGAGGTTATGAGAGTTATGGGAGCTATGGTGAGTATGGGCAGCATTATGGGAATAATTGGGATGGAGGGTCAGCGGCGGCCGCTGCGGTGCCGGAGGTTTTGGGTGCGGTGCAAAGTGGTTTTGGAGGGAAGGGGAAGAGAGGGAGGAGTGAGATTCCTACGGAGATTGTGGAAGTGAAGCAAGATGAGTTGATCAAGAACAGGCCGAGGGAGGACCAGGTCAAGGCGACTGGAATTGCTTTTGGACCTTCTTATCAGGTACTACACTGTGCTTGTGATTTTGTTTTCTGGCTTAGTTTGGGATTTTTTGTTCTGTTTGAAAATATATTACTTTTAACTAGCAAAATAACTAAGAATCGTGAATTATCATTAGACTTTAATTGTTGTATGTGTGTCATGTTCGAACTAGTTTTGAGGCTTCGAAAAGCAATACCAAATTGCCCCTAGTCTTTGTTTGTTTGCCATTAAATTGTCTCTTGAACATGATTATAGGTCATGCTATTGCTTTTCTCTATCGTTGTTGTAGATTTGATGGCAGTGAGTTGTAGCATCCTCATGTTTAGTAGTGGTGTGTACTTTGTTGGAGGGTAGAATTTGGTCTCTGAAAGTAGGAAACTCCTAAACCAAATTAAGATCGCTAAACTGTTCAAATAATAACTAATGGCTGTAGGGGAACTCGAATAATAATAAAGTATGTGTATGTTTCAGTGTTTGTAATTTGTATTAAATTTAGTTACATTAGTAGTCTATGAAAGATCTATCAAGCACTTAGTCAAATTTTTCAGTTGTAAATTTGAGCGATTTGATCTTGGCTGTTTTTAAGTTGTACATATGAGGGGATGTTGCCGCCGAAAAGGGTGGGTAAGAGGGGTGCAACTTTAATCTACCAACCCGACAATCAAACAAGGAAAGAATTTCTCTCGGGCATCTGAGAATGAGTTGTGCGGTAACTTCTGTCTGTCTTCTATTAAATGACTTCATAGAGTCCTAAGGGTAGTGGAATCGAATACACCAGAGGATTGGGCTTGTTTAAGTAATTGTGATCCACTGCCTCTTCCTGCTGCATAAGACCAAACTGCCCGGTTAAGGGGGCAATTTGATCTTCCTTTGAGGGTCTCTTTTGGACCTGAGCAGCTGGGTTCCTTCCCCTCTATTGTAAGCTATGTGATGAAGTCGACGAAAGACACGGTGGGTCCTTGCTTAATGAGTTCTAGAGCTGGGGATAGCTCCTTAATTAATTGCCAAATCTTAATCGAACTATCCTTTCTGATTGGCCTTGGCCAACACAAAGTTCGTAAAAGACATTCTGATAAGACTCAGTCCAAAGTGCCTAAGACCATTTGGTCTAGTGGCACCGGGGAGGGTTTGGGTGGGATGGGGTTTGGGGGTTTGCAGGTTCGATCCCATGTTGTATAAAAAAATAAAAAATAAAAAAATAAAAATAAGGCTCAGTCCAAAGTGATACACAAGTTATGATGGGAAACCTAGAAACTAAAAAGGATATGAGTCGTTCTTTAAAGTGTGGCAAGTTCTAACAGAACTCTTCCTGCTCGATGAAGTGATGTTATTTACTTTTCAGTATACATGTTTTTTCACTTGTGATGGGCTTTGCCTATTTTTGCTAGTCTTGTTCTTTAGTATTAGGTGAAACTGAGTACCTTAATCGTTCTCTGGATGGAAGCATCATGTACTCCTGAAATCTAGGTATTAGCACTATCTTCGGATTTTATACACTTGTGAGTCTATGACTAGCAAAAAAATAGGATCTCAGTTTTTTGTTACAAACTGTGGCATAAAGTTTGTTCAAAAACAGAACAGGCTAGAACTCTTAACGTCAAAATGCAAGAGACAAGTATGTCCATAGAGTGGTCTAGTCTCATATAATTTGTGTCTTCAGTGAAGGCCTCCTTATTTACTTAGTTCTGCATAGTTTCTTTCAGTTAGAATTCTGAATCATTTATTTGATGTTTGGCCTCTCATTTACTTAAGATTATATATAAATCACATTTCAATTTTTCAGTTTATAAGTAAACAAAATCACTCTTTTGTATGGTTTTTTCAGCCGGTTTCGACAAAGGGGAAGCCCTCAAAGGTGCATAAGAGGAAGCATCAGATTAGTTCTTTGTATTATGATATGAGGCAGAAAGAGATGGAGCTTGCAGAGAGGCGTGCAAAGGGCTTTCTCACAAAAGCCGAAACACAGGCCAAGTATGGTTGGTGATTCTGTTGGCCATTGTTGTACTTTCTAACCAGGAAGGATTCTCCATAGTTTCATCTTTGTCTTCATAGTTGATTGTAGTGGACCACAAATGCTTTCAATATTGTATTGAGAGAAATTTTCTGTTCAGATTTCTTCTACTTTTGGGAAGCTAGAAATGCTGGCTATTACAACAATGGCGTTTCAGTTAAGATTCTTGTCTAGTACAAACATCAGTCCACCGAACAAATTTCAATGAAAATGAAAATTTTGCTTTTAGGTGCATTTAGTGCACTAGATAGAGGACGTTTGGTTTATATATTCAGAATCATTCTCGTTTTACGTGTATTTTTTGTGAGAAAAAATACTGTAAAAAATCATGAATCATGATTCAAAATCAGGGACGAATATAAGAAACAAACGTCCCCTTAGTGTCTTTAGTATTTTGATTGGACGAATAATTTGGACGTACAACCCCTATTCCGCGTTCATGGGATAAGTAGTCCCATTGGGAAAAATAACTACCGTCTCATCTAATATACTCCAAGAATGATGATATAAAGTATGATCAAATTTAAATAAAATCTGACCTTAAAAGTAATCTCATGGAATTCAATCCTGCACACCAAACACGGCCCATACTTTATAGGTTCGATTCTTTTGACAGCAAAAATTGAGCATCAGAGAATTAAAATTCACCCATTTTCAAATAATTTTACAGCCAAAAGAGTGATAAATATACATTATACACTGAGAAACTTAATAGGAGTGTCATAGTAACAAGCGAGTAAAAAAGAGATAAATATACAATAAGAAACTAATTATATACAGATGCAACCAAAAGGCTAACACAAAAGTAACTACCAATCCTTGAGTAGGTCCCCAGCAATATCCTTGTAGCTAACTTTCTTCTTTTTAGGCTGTGGTGCATTAGGATCCACTGCTGGCTTCTTATCTTCAGTACTTGTATTTGTAATTTCGACTTTCTCCTTTCCAAGCCTCGGAATCATGTCCAACAACATGGCATGAACAGGATCAGTCATAAGTTCAAGCTTCTCGGGCGGCGGCGGCGGCGGCTGACTGTTTTCACTATTTTGCTTTTCACTCGTTTCATTCTCAGGAACTTTATTGAACCAATACCTAATATTCCCTTCACCTTCTTGCTTATCCGCATTGCCTTTTTCTGATGACTCGGACTTTTCTATCGTTTTGGTTTCACGGGTTTGTGAAGTGCCTATATCTATCCTCTCATGGATATCCTCTATTTGCTTGTTGGCCGGTTCTTTGAATGTACTTTCGTCTTGAGAAGCATTATCCTCTGATTCATTGCCAGATATTTTAGCAGGCTTCTTTCCAATGCGTGCCCTTGTTCTTCGAACTTGCTTGGCGCCTCCTTTTGCTTTGCTTATTTGCGATTGTTCCTCAACTATATTTCCATGACTTTCCCCCAGTTGTTTGCTCTCTTCTTTAGTAGTGTTTTCTTCATCAGAAACACTATCATCCGATTCGTTTCCAGATATTTTAGCAGCCTTACTTCCAACACGTGCTCGAGTTTTACGAGCTGGCTTTGCCACTGCTTTTCCTCTGTTCCCAGCAGGTCTTCCTCGTTTCCTCTTGGAACCAACCTCAAGTACAGGCCGGATTCCTGGGCTTTCTGGAGCCTCACTGCCTTTTCTATTATTTCCTTCTTTGCTAGGTGACAATGAAACATTCTGCTTCTTCACAATGTCGAGATCAGAAGAGACTTCTAGATCCATGTCCTGATTCCTGAAGAAACAAAGGAAATACAAAAGCATCATTAGTCTAAAATTAGGATTAGTTCTTTTAGGTAGACCTTTATTACTTGCAAAGATGAAAAAACCTCTCTTGTATTTTTTTTCCCCCAAAGTCGCAATTTGTCAAAATAAGCAGAAATACCCTTTTATAGAAGTTTACCTAAAGGAGCAACCCCATAGTACCATGCAACGCATTTGGCACTTAGACGGTCATTCAGTATCCATAGCTTGGAACTGAAAATCCAATGACTGTGTAACGATTTCATGGCTCACTTTAAGTTCAATTTGGAAAGGATTCTCAACCTTGAGCCTTTAGCCACTTTTGTCACAACTAGTCTAAGTTTTATCATAAGAATAATAAAAATAATAGCAATGACTGAATTGTAACTGTAGACAGATCAACACATGTAAAAAGTAGCTGACAGTCTAAACTTGTATGAAGTTCTGATCACACGTACTACATTCTAGAATGTATTTAACTCACCAATCTTCAATTTTCAACTGTTCCAGCAAAGGCTTCAAACTATATGTTTCTTCTGGCAACCTTTGTTCCCTTTCCACACAATCTTCCAACCATTGAGATTGGACAATATGTAACTTTCCATTCCAGATAAGACGTTTTTCCGTTCCACTAAAACTGTTCATGGACAAACCATAGAAAAGCTTAGTCACCGAATTAGCAACATTTTTAAACATGTTAACATACTAATAATGGGTTAAAGAGGGAACGGCCTATAATAAGCATCCAAAGACCACAAAAATAGTCATTTGTTGTTACCATGAAATCTGCGCACACACAATATTTGGAAAAAGAATCATAGCTTCATTTTATTGTACTTCTTACCATGGTGTTGTGAATCAATTTAGGAAGCTCCACCCAAAAAAATGAATTAGAATAAAACTATAGGTCCTACCATTTATAACCAAACTGGTGGGAAGTAAAGGTTGGAACTTGGAACAAGTTAGAACACACTATAACGGCAAAACACGCCTTTTTAAATAAGTAATGAAAAAAATGGCATAAGATTAACACAGCAAAATGATCATATAGCGAACACTTTGGAAAGTAGTTCAACACTTTGAACAAGCATTAATTTAATAAATAAAAAAATGACAAGGTAAACGATGAAGAGATATCAAAACTCAAGCGTGATAAGACATTATATATAGCATGCTAGCTAAGTGGCTACAAAGCATACTCAATTACACCATATAGACATATTACCTTTGCAATACATTTTCCAAGTCCAGGGTAAATCCTGGGACTGATAAGACAACCAAATGGGTAGCCTGAGCAAGACTATTGCTGACTCTGCCACCATTCATGTTGACTTCAACTTTTAACCTCCGAAGAGAGAGCCCCAACAACACTTCCCAATCCGGTTTCCTTTAAGAGAAAGTTCATTAGAAAACAAACTAATAGCTAAAAATAGAGAAAATTTCAGATAAAATCAGTTTATCACAAAAGTAAAACACTTGAAGCAAAAAAATTAAAAATACATATATATATATATATATATATATATATCTTACAGAGACTCTGGTGACGCGTGGAAGTATATGAAGCAGCCATGGAAGCGGGACCACTTGGCCAGACTGTACTTTTCCTTGAAATGATCAATTGTTTTTGTATCTTCCGCTCTATCCACATTGCTTAAGAGCTGGAAAATGAAACGTATAAAAATTTTTCTTTGTAAAAGGCTCAATGTATTTCCAATAACTCCCCAGGTGAAACTCCTAATGCTACAAATTAAAGGGCTTCTTTCTATTCTTACGGGAATAACAGAGATGATATGGTGTTCAAAACACCACTTATGCAAGTGCTATGGAAAAGTATATACACACGCAAATGCAACATACCTGTTTGATGCCAGCAAGGTCTAGATCCCAGTAGTACGAGTCAGAAAACTCATCAATTTCTTCTTGTAACTTCTTTTTTGAAGAATCAGATAGAAAGAGGAAATACCTTCAATAGAAACACCATTAAGCTATCTTATTAAAAAGCATTCCTTCAAATCATCAAAAAGCACAAAAGATGATTATGCTGCAATGTGATTAGAAATAAGCAAACGGACTAGATGGGATGACTGATTAAGCAAAAAGTAGGAGATATGTTGACTAACTTTGGTTGTAGAGGAAGGAGCTTCTTTTGAGAAGAGCAATTCAATAGCCAAGAGTAATGAATAATATCTCCACGAAGCTTCGCCGCCTGAAATTTAATCCCTGCCAAAAAATTAACTTTTCAATTCCAGCCACCAAAAGCGTGTGCTTGCAATACATTAATATGTGGATGCGAGTCTCTGCATGTTAGTGCCTATGCGTGTGTGTGTAGAGAGAGAGAATGTTTGCAATACATATATATGTGGTTGCGAGTCTGTGCATGTTTGTGCCTATGCGTGAATGTGTCTGGGGAGAGAGAGTGTGTGTTTGCAATATATTAATATGTGGTTGCAAGTCTGCATGTTTGTGCCTATGCGTGTGTGTGTGTGTGTGGAGAGAGAGAGAGAGAGAGACCCTTGCTTTCAGCTGCAACACAATGAGTGACTGAATTGTTCAGATTCATGGAAAAAGTGCCCCCATTTTCAGCAACCATTTTGTGCAAGGAGTCGAGCGAATGAGTTGGAGGCACATTCACAAAGTCTGAACTTGTTAAGGACACTTTAGTACAGCAGGAAAAACCAGGATTTAAAGACCAGTAAGGTAACAAGTCCCATATTTCAGCACATGAATGTATACAGGTAACCACAGAAAGAAAAGCAAAGTAATGGTGACCATGATTGGCATATTCTGATATTTATAATCGTAAAACATGCAAAATGTCAGCCGCCTTTTCCATCACAAATACTCTCTCCATCCAAGTCTTCACCTTATACTAGTGGTAGGTTTAGGATTTACCCTTACTGATAGGAAATAGTTACTCTTCCCAAAAAGCGTAAACAGAAGAAACTAAGTCTGCAGTCTATCAATTCCATGAAGACAAGAATCAGATGAGATCTAGATTATGTTTCCTAAAGACATTTTTATTTCAAAAACTTCACATAAAGATATATCAACCAGGAAAGCAAAACAATTCTAGCAGGATACAGAACATCATGCCTGAAAATATTGTGTCGCCCTCCTTAACACCAGAAATATCTGTTTGAACTAAATGTGAAGGAACGACAGACAGCTTCTTTTTGTCTTCCCTTGTAGAGGATTTCGTGCGTTTTTGTTTACTATGTTGCACTGCAGCAGAATCTGTCCCCCTATGGGTGGTGCCATTGGTTGTTTGTACCAGCTCTATAAATGCTGCGATTACAAGACAAAAAGGAAAGCAAGAAAATAAAAGGAAAAAAAATAATAGCAATAAGATTAATATTTTCATACAAGCTATATCTTAATGCAGCTTATCTCTTTTATCAATATTAAATATAAATAAAAATTAAAAAAAGAGTAAAATCACCACCCATAAGCTAATATAGACACCAAAATGAACGTAATGCAGTTTCTCTTTTGTAAATATTAAAAAAATAAAAAAAGAGAAATCACCGCACATAAGCTAATCTAGACACCAAAAGAAACACGAGAACACAGTCAGTCCTTTTACATTGCACATCAAGGCATTCATGCCAAGGCTTGTCATATCTAACTCGGTCAATACGTGGAAATCTCAAGCTGTATGGTGCAGCAAAAACCTACAAGAGAAACAAATGATAGAAAACTTATCAGATCATGCAAGAGCCTATAAGGCAACTTTACTCGGCCATATATTTTCTTTTATGAACACACTAAATTTAATATGCTAGTCGTAAGAACACACCTCAGACCTTATAGTTCGAATGTCACTGGTAATAGAAAGTATTATTGATCTGAAACGAAAGGGGCAAAACGAAGAGGTTAAAATTGAACATTATTGTAGGAATAATCATTGGAACCTTTATACATAATTATATAAATTCTAACTTCTCTGGGCTGTCAATCCAAACATCTGGCCTCTCTTTGGAATTATTCGTCACTTGATAAAAGCTTGGTGGGGCCTTCTTGGGATATTCATACTTCCTGACAAACCATCAAGAGAGGAGCTCAGAATTCTCTGTAAAAGGAGGAAAACAATAATCCTAAAAGTAACTGTATCTTGGTTATTTCATGACGTGTGAATGATTTTGGGCCACAAGAGCAGTCGCAACTAAGCAAACACTGTAATTACAATGAAATTTCTCTCCAAACATTTTCTCCAAGAATTACCAGAATTGTACTCATTTAACTTATTGTGTATTTTATGAACACTGAAAGATCATAATGTCATAAAGTTGCCTCAAAGTACCTGAAAAAAGGCTTTAACTTGTTTACAACAGCATCTAGATCCTCATCAGAAAGTCCAGTACCCACTCTACAAAACGATATAAATCTGCAATAAATAAATTTCTATTAGAACCATTGGTTAATCTGTCATTTACACAAAAGAGATGATACTAGTACTAATTACAAATAGGTTCATTAAATTTATTTCAACTGAATAACAAGTATAGAAATTCCGTTGTGAATAAAGAACCTATTTAGAGTGCCTTTATACAAGAGAGAGGGTGGAGAGACAGGATAATGTGATGATCATCACGAGTATCACAGGACTATTTACTTAAGCATAAAATGATCACAGCATCGTCGCAAATGAAATTTTACAGATGCCAAGCAAATTATCGCGTATAGAAATGTCAGCTTAGAAATTCTTACCGTCTTGGATGTGTATTTGGTGTTGGACGCTCTGCAATGCCCACTAAGAATTGAGCCACCTGCCATACGATTACACTTCTTACAAAACGATCACACTTTAAAAATAAATTTAAAAAAAAAAAGGAAGAAGAAGAAGAATGAAAACTAACCTCCCCTCCACGACGTCCAGAGCCATAGTATCCCCCTAATAACATGTACACACAATTTCAGAGGAACTTAAAATATATGTTGCCTTGGTGTAGAAGGGTTAAAAATTACAGACCTATTATGAGAACATCCAGATCAGAACCAGCACGAACATAATCAGGCTTCAATTTCAACCACTTTCCACTCCTATCACTAGGTTCCCACTTGGAACCAAGATCCTTCAGAATAATCCCTTCATCTCTATAACAATGAGAAATGATTGTATCTTAAGAAATCGAGAAGACAAATAACTGATAAATCAAACTTCAAGAATAAAACTTAAATAACTCATCAATGGAAATCAAAGGTCCAAATGTAAAATTAGCTTAGCTGTTATATTCCTTTTCTATAAATTTGAACCAAAGTGATCTCAAAATTTTAATAAAAGAAAAACTGAATTACGCATATCCAAAATAAAACACTGGTTAGTTTTCTCAACCACTGATCAGAACCAAAGTGATGAAGTCTATCTGCACGAATACTGAAGCAGGAGAAGAATCTGGATCATCCAATAAAATAAACAGAAATAAATAAATCATTATAATAAATGTTTTTTTTTTTTTCAAAAGACATGTTGAGTGGACTGTACATCCTTAAATTGGACTGATGTATTCGATTTCAGCTACAAATCTACTATTGTGGATGCCCTAGAAGGTTTACATAGAAGCTTTTGACTAAGAAATAAAGGTAGCTTGAAAACACTAGAATTTCAATCTTTCGCTTGTCCAAGAACTATAGGTTTTCGGTCTAATGTCACTGCATGACACAAATCCCAGATATGACATGCACCGGAGAGATCACAATTTCTTAAAGAAAAGGGCTAAGGACCTAACTCTGAGCGCTTGATTTTGATAAGAACCTCACTAGAATTAGCTGCAATAATAGAGACATATAGAAATACAGATAGGATTATGTTAGTAATTAGTAATCAACATAATAAGTGGTTAGTGGTTTGTTAATTAGAGTTAGTTGTTTTGTTAAGCTAGTTAGTAGTAGTATATAAGCAATAGAAAGAGACTAAGGGAGGGGGTGATTATTGAGTGTTTTCGTTACAGCTTGCTCTTTTGGGAGAGAGATAGGCCTCTCAAAAGTCTATCAACCATTGTAGCTTTCTATTTTCTCTATCAAATATCAATCTATATTTCTCTATTATTGCAGCCAATTCTAGTGAGGTTCTAATTGTTACAATCTTTGGGTAGAACTCATCCCCAAAAGCTAGCTTGTAGGGAGAGGGTGCCCAAGTGGTTATAAACCTACATGCTACACCCATACTTTAGCAATGTGGAACTCAACTAGGATCCTAACATACCACCACGCTTCCAACACCGACGTCCACGGCGGCCCACTCTAGATGGACCACTCTAGCCTTTTCAAGTCGCCCCTTCTGCAACGTGGGAATGAGGTGGGGCGTGCTCTGATACCAATTGTTACAATCTTTGGGTAGAACTCATCCCCAAAAGCTAGCTTGTAAGGAGATGGTGCCCAAGTGGTTATAAACCCACATGCTAAACCCATATTTTAGCAATGTGAGACTCAACCAGGATCCTAACAGATTTCAATCAAAACATATGTTACTACCGCGATGGGTTACCATACTAATTTAAACGTTCATATCCAAAACAACTGCTTTGATTTCATATCCAAAACAATTGCTTTGATTCCATTTTAATTTACAGTTTCTCCAAAAGGAGGTGTGTGCACATTAGTTTTCACATGTTAACCCTAAACATAAGGAGCATGTACGCAAAGGTTTAGCATTGGACAAAGAATTGGTTTAGCATTGGACAAAGAATTGTTACATCAGACAAGGATGAAAAAAAAAAAAAAGTTAAATAGAGAAGCATAATTTGTAGAACATTTCTAGAGTCCATGCTAGAAATGCTCATCGTGTTGTAAAGCATATTCTTGACAACAACAACAACAAGCCTTAATTCCAACTTAATTGGGGTCGGCTATATGGATTTCACTTTTCCACGCAGCTCTGTCCAAAATTAAACTTTCCTGAAGGCCTAGATCTAGAATGTCTTTCCCAACTACTTCGGCTCACGTAATTCTTGGTCTACCCCTCCCTCTCCTAGTATTAGGTATAAGAATGTCCTCCCAAGCACGAACTAGTGCTTCTAGCGGTCTACGTTGAACATGCACGTACCACCTCAAGCGGTCTTCACGCACCTTATCTTCTATTGGTGCTACACCTACTTTACTACGAATAACTTCATTCCTTATGCGATCCATTCTCATATGGCTACTCATCCATCTTAACATATGCATTTCTGCCACACTCATCTTAGATATATAACATAGTTGGGCGGATTACAGTCCTATAGAACTTTCCTTTCAACTTAATAGGCATCTTGTCATCACATAAAACTCCCGTAGTATTCTTCCACTTAACCCACCCCGCCTTAATTCTATGTTGAATATCTATAGCTCTTTCGTACTGCACTATAGACCCAAGGTACCTAAACTTCCTCGAAGCCCCAATCTCCACACCATCTAAAGAAATTCCATCACTCTGATTACTTGAGTTACTAAACCTACAATGCATATATTCAATTTTCGTTCTATTTAACTTAAATCCATTCGTCTCGAGAGTCTGTCTCCACAGTTCTAACTTACGGTTAACTCCTTCCCTATATTCATCAACTAAAACTATATCGTCCGCAAAAAGCATACACCAAGAAACTCTATCTTAAATTTCTCTTGTCAGCTCATCGGCTCATCCACCACGATGGTGAAAAAATAAGGACTAAGAGCAGATCTTTGATGAAGGCCGATCCGAATGGGGAACTCTGTCGTGTAGCCTCCAACAGTTCTCACACTTGTGACCACACCATCGTACATGTCCTTAATTACCTTGATATACCTCACACGCACTCCTCTCTTTTCTAGCACCCACCATAAAACTTCCCTTGGCACCCTATCATATGCCTTTTCTAAATCTATAAAGACTATATGTAGGTCCGTCTTGACTTCTCTGTACCTTTCCATCAGCATCCTAAGAATAAAAATGACTTCCGTGGTTGATCTGCCTGACATGAAGCCAAATTGGTTACCTGAGATGGTAGTTGTGGCCCTTAATCTCCATTCAATAACTCTCCCAAAGTTTCATAGTGTGGCTTATTAACTTTATGCCCCTATAATTGTTACAATTCAGCACATCTCCTTTATTCTTGAAGATGGGGGACAAGAATACTTTTCCTCCATGCATCGGGCATATGCTGCTTTTTTAGTATTTCATTAAAAAACTTAGTGAGCCACACAATTTCAACATCTCCTAACACCATCCAAACCTCTATTATATATCATCTAGCCCACATGCCTTCCCCTTTTTCATTTTCCGTAGTGCAGTTTTAACTTCCGAGACTTTGATTCCGCTTGTATACATCACATTAGGTTCTCCTTGTGACCTAAGATCGTCAAACTCTATCGCATGATCATCATTATAAAGCTTCTCAAAGTAACTACTCCACCTTTCCCTAATGTCTTTATCTTTTGTCAGAACCTGATCCGTATCATCTTTAACACACCTCACTTAATTTAGGTCCCGACACTTCCTTTCTCTTATCCTAGCTAGTTTATATATATCCTTCTCTCCTTCTCTAGCCCCAAGTTTCCTATATACCTCATCTAAGTAAATAGAACAAGCCTTACCAACTGCTCGCTTAGCTTCTTTCTTCGGTTCTTTATACTTATTAAAAGTTTCAACATCCTTGCGCTTTGGTAAATCTCTATATAAATCCCTCTTGGTCCTAATAGTCCTAATAGCCTTTTGAACTTCGTCAATCCACCACCAGGTTTCTTTCCCTGGGGGGCCTTTACCTCTAGATTCCCCTAGTACCTCCTTTGCCACTTTTCTAATTCAGCTGGCCATGGCATCCCACATAGTATTTGCATCACCTATATATGACCAAGTAGCCTCATCTAACAACTTCTCTTTAAAGGTCAATTGCTTTATTCCCTTCAAATGCCACCAACGAGTACGTGGGAGGTGGTTTATCTTAGTCCTTCTATAGCCAAGCTTAATGCCCACATCTAAGATCACTAACCTATGTTGGGTAGCTAGTACTTCTCCAGGAATTACTTCACAATTCTTACATAGAGAACGTTCTCTATACCTTGTGAGAAAATAATCTATCTAGCTCAAGTTCCTCCCATTCTTAAAAGTGATCAAGTGAGAATCTCTTTTCTTGAAAAATGTATTTGTTATGATAAAATCATGTCCCAACACAAATTCCAAAATAGGCGGAATTTAAAGCATATTCTTGACACCCAAAGAAAATTCCTAACAAGAGCAGGTAACAATAACACAAGCTGGCTCTCCTATTCAACACAAACAAACAATTAACTGGCTGACTATAAATGGTTTCAAGGTACCATGCTTCATAAAGCCATCTGTATAAATGCATAATAATTTCCTTCCATTAAATGCTGTAAGATTTTCTAGACGGCCATGGTTTCATGGTACCATGTTTCAAGGTACCATGCCTCATAAAAGAAATGGGAGGGAACCACTCTGATATGACCATACAAGCACACAGCCCACAGTTTTTTTTCCCCCCTTCCCTTTTCTATATTAGTAAATTTATCACAACTTAAAAATATTAATATAAGCCTTGATCTGCAAATCAAAATATATGTAAGCCAGAGATTTCAATCCAGTTTAGAATCTTATAGAACGTGCATATGAAGGGTAGTTCAACACCACAGGTTAGGAGAAAATTGAGAGACTATTAGGGTGCGTTTGGTAGATGGATCCAGAATCATGATTCTGGATCCTGGTTCAGAATCAGTGTTTGTTTACAATGATTCTGAATCAGTGTTTGATTTGGATGATTCTGAATCATGATTCGGAATCTGATGTAATGTTTTAAAAACCACCCCCCCCCCCCCCCCCCGATTCAAGGTGATTCATATCCCTGATTCTGAATTATGGTTTCAGAATTATGATTTGAACCCAAAATCATAAATCATGGTTCTGGTTCCAGAATCATGATTTATGATTTTGGGTTCAAATCATGATTCTGAAACCATGATTCAGAATCAGCTTGGTTTGAATCCTCGTACCAAATGAACTCTTAGTGTTGAAAAGCTTAGGCCCCGTTCTTTTCGTAGATTCAAATCACAATTCAACCCTTTAGCACAGTGTTTTCTCTCAAAAAAAAAGATTGAATTTCAATTTTAGTTTTCCACTCAAACCCACGAAAAGAACACCCCCTTAGACACAATAAGTAAAGTAGCCTGCGTAATTGCATGGTCCACATTAATCTAACTAAACTGCTAAGCGCTTATCCAAACCTCATAGCTTCCAAAATATCTAATATTAGCAAACTGAATATCATGCTTACCTATTTTCAATAGTCTCTTTGAAAAATATTTCAACATCATCAACGTTATGAGCAATAAGCGACCAACAAGGTTCACCTGAAAAATTAGCAAAAGTACGAATCTTGGCCTAGTTAGAATGTATTGTACAAGTCATAGTGCTTGTGTGTGAGTCATTTTTTTATGCAGATAGGTATGCTAAATGCAGCAAAGAGTAAAACATATTTGTTTGACCTGTCACACACAGCCAAAGTATGTCAAGTGTGCAACAAAATGCTAACAAAATTAGTATTAACCTTACAAACAACATCGTTATGAGCAATAAGTAGTATTAACCTTACCAACAATCAACTAACAGTTAAATCTCCAACCAACTACAATGAGAAATGAAAATAATCCACGAACTAAAAAAAAATATTAATCAAATAAAATGTGGAGTACCCAATAAGATCTATGATCTTTCTTTACCTGGAGAACGACGAGTATTAAGACCACCACCATCTGGTAGTAAGATTTCTAGACGGCCCTTCAAAGACTTCACAACTCTTTGAAGCAGCTCATGTCGTTCCTTCAAGCTCTGATGAATTACACTTGTGTCTCCAACATAAAGAATATCAAATGCAACGTCTAGTCATACTCATGTCAAGGTCACTATCCTTTGACTAATTATTTGTGTTTTTTACTTGAAAAGTATGTGGACGTGGTTGACATTTCCCACAATCCAGAACAAGAGAAAACAAAACACTTCAGGCCTCAATAATGAAGCTGGACTATAACTTGACGAATTCAAATACTAAAAGGATACAGCATAACTGCATCAAGAAGAAAATCAAAATTAAAAATGAATCTAAATAGAAAACCAAGTTTACTATTGAACTACGTAAATGTAAAGCGATACTGTGATAGAAAGAATACATGACGATCACTATCAAATCCATCCCTTGCTGCCTTAGCTGCAAAATAGAAGAATCGTGTAAGCATGTACTTATTATGTATGTATTTGCATGTTTATATTTGTATGAGCGTGAGTCATGCTAATAGCAAAAATGCTAAAACGTTACTGTATATATTAAAAGACCTATCTCTTGGTTTGAACCAAACTCGGCAAAACGATTTAAAGATGTGTCCCACACCAACATTTCACCATCCAATATACACCTGACAGCATGTAAGGAATTAATTAAAATCTCATTGCATAAGTTAGAAAAGGCATAACTTTGTGAACTGGTGGCCTCATTATTTATGCAGATGTATACCTATCAGCCAGAACATTTTGTTTAATAATATCCGACATTCCATGTTCATATTCTGTGTGATCAAGAAAATTCCTGCATGAGATAAAAACATAGCAATCATCATAAAATGGAAAACATTTCAACGTCTCTGCATATGGAAAAAGTGAGACAGGCCCATGTCTTGTGAACCTGAAAAAGCATCTCTATACTATCATTCATGCCACATTTATAAATATAAAATAGTGACTAACAACACAGAAAAGGATAGCAACGACAACGGAGAGTTATTGAGAACATATGTCACTACCTTGAGAAGTAATGTATATCAGTTCCATTCTTGTGAATTTGGATGCGATCACCATCAAATTTGCACTCAACAAGCACTTCCTTTCCAAGAAGCTAAAGAGACAACAAAGAGTGGAGAACAACAAACATATCATAAAAACATAAGCATCAAGAACAGAATCAAACCCGAGAATCATTTACACAAAAAGAAGAAGATTATCAATGAATCAAAACTCAGAAAAGAATATAACTGCCCTACTTAGGGAGATGTCAAGGCTGTCAAGTATAAAGGATAACACAAGCTCATCTAGTTAAGAAACGTTAATGTTGGTATCAAACCTTCTTCCATGCAGTAGTTGCATCCGCAACTCTCATAGCTAGTTGAGGACGAACTGCTTTTCCAACTTCAATGTCCTATAAATATAATTCAATAAACTTCTTGTTGAATGCAAATTTTTCTAAACACGTAAAAAAAAGAAAAATAAATTATGCATAATTATCTTCTCCTCTGTCATTCTTTGGCTGAAGAAACAAAAACGACAGCATAAATAACATTTGTACATAGCAGGTTTGACATGCTCTTTCTGGTGCATTTTAAAGTTTACATTAAAAACAATTTAAATTTCAGAAACGCCTCATAAGCCAAAAAAAAAAAAAACAGAAGAGAAAGTTCAGAGGAAACTGAATATACCAAAAAGACCAGAGACCAGAGATGACAAATACAAGTAGGTTTGAGAAGTAAAATGTATATACATATATAGATCCATTTTCATCTTTATAGTGCACCTGACGCTTATGGCGTTGACTTCGATCTCTAAGCTTTTCACAGACCAATTTCAAGTCACAGGTGACATTGAACAAGTCTTCTGCATCTGGATGAAATTCATGAAAGATGCTTTTTTCACTGATCCCCAACTTCAGATCTACAAAAGTGACGATAAAAATCAAAACTAATTGTGAATTAAGGAAAAATCCAAATCCAAATGTTAATAATCAGCACCTTTTAGAATAATCATAATAATCCACTTCATTTCTTGTGCATTTGTCTTGCTAATCAAAGTAGAGAGAACTGAAATCTTCTCTGACCTGTTCCCATCATTGATTCATATAACACTAAAAAATATATGTAAATCAACTATGCCCCTATCAGGCTAAATCAATATGCATGCCTAAGATTCAATTAGTAAGTATAGAAGATGCTAAAAGTATGCCTGCTTTCACTTGAAGCCAAACGATCCAGCAAGTCATTCAGCTCCTTGATTGTTAGTCCACCAGAAGCCATTCCTTGCCTACGCTCCAGTATCTGTGTTACAAAGAAGTAATTAAATCATTTAACTGTATGAATCATTCAAAAATTGTGTCGAACATACTTCGGAACTTCTAGCCCTGAGGAAAGTTGAGCGGTTATTGTAGTAGCCCCTACATGGCTTTGAGCTCTCCCAAACATCTTGTTCCGAACCCAAGCTGCTAAGTTGGTTCAGGACATTTTTGGACTATTTGATAACAGTTAAAATTTGAATTGGGTTTATAAAATTACTTCAAAGAGTTAAAATTTTTGGCCTACAAAGAGTTTGATAGGCCAGTTTTTTCAGAACTGGTCAGATGTTGGGCACCATTTCCGTGATCCACCCCCGTTTTGTTTGTTTTAGTTATCAGGGTATAGTCGTTCTAGTTTGGGAAACCTCTTCCCTTTTCCATTTGTATTCTCTTGTAAATTTTTTCCCATTACTAAGAGTTCTCTGTTTCTTTTCCCAAAAAAAAAATAATTATAAAAAAAAACCTTGGGATTTCCTAAAAATGTATTTATCATCTGTAATCCTTCTAACACTATGCAAAACATCACATACAGGGTCTTCATTTTTAAAAAATTAATCCCTAAAAAACGGAAGAAAGACTAACTGCAATAAAAAGTCGCAAATGCAAAGCAACTGATTCCATGCAACTAACTTAAGTTCATCTTAATTTCTTTGATTCCAAGCAACTGAACTCTCATGGTGCAAATAATAACAAGCACAAAGCAGACACCCAAACAATTTTTCCAAAACAACTTGCCTAGAAAAATTTTATTCCCAAGTTTCTAATAAGAAAACCATACGAATTACATAAAAAGATGCAATTTTTCTTAATGTCCGATCATCAAAAAATAATCATAGATTTTCTTTTACAATTTCTTAAATTAATAATCATGACAATAAGATTTCATTTCATTTCCTTTCTTTTATATCTCAGAAATCAGATCCTACGTTAGGGCAAACCACATGTATCATCGCTCAACTATCTCCTCGGAGAGAGAGAAGGTGGAAAAAGGCGAACCTCGAAGGCGACGAGGGCGAAGTTACCGGCGTAAGCTCCGGCCTTGGCGGCGCCGCCCTTCCGCCAATTGATTAGGCGGAGCGCGTCCTCGGAGTCCCTGGAGATGCCGAGAGCGTCGATGAGGGACGTCGCGAGGACGGACTCCTTGAGGCCGTAGGATCCCCTCTCACGGTCGAGGTTGGGGAGGAGCAGTCGAATGGCGGGGAAGTAGTCGCCATTTTTGCAGAAAGTGTCGAGAAACTTGCGGAACTTGGAGCGCTTCTTGGCGGCGGGCTTGCTCCGAAGCATCCAGTTGAAGAGGCTGCACAGGACGCTGATCTTGGTCTCCTCCGTCGCCATTGTTGCTTGCTCTGGAAGCTTTATCACGACGTCCTTTTAGTATGTTTCTGAAAACTGGAAATTGAATATTTGATTTTGGGGGTTTTATATCAGAAGCTGTTGTCAGTGTGAAGCTTGCGAGTAAGGCCGTAAGAAATCACCCGAACCTGACGAATCCGGCCGAGCCGAGTCGATCCTACTTGAAAATCACGAGTTTTTAATTTTTTATTTAATTTTTTGTTTTAATTATGCCTAATCCGTACTGCACCGGTAGAGGCACGGAATGGGGTTACATGAACCCGAGGTAACCCTACCCGGCCGAACATGTTCAAAGTAGGTAAAATAATGTCCAACACTTCAAATTCTTATTTTCATAAGTTTATGTACTTTATGCTTTTAAACTGTTAACTTATTTATGTTTTGG
This sequence comes from Morus notabilis, assembly GCF_000414095.1. Lineage (NCBI taxonomy): Eukaryota > Viridiplantae > Streptophyta > Magnoliopsida > Rosales > Moraceae > Morus > Morus notabilis. Next base: position 44,602 of record NW_010367729.1, read on the forward strand.
ATTCACGGTTTGTGTAAAAAATGCTTGTATGACATAGTTGTTGAATTAGGGCATTCTTTATTTATATTGGAAGTGTTTGATTTCAAAGTGAGTGTTTTAATTGTTCACCTTGCATTTAGACCCCCTCTTGAAGAAAAGACATGTTCTGTTTGATAATGATTTCTTCTGTAACAAGCACAGATTAATTGACTAAAAATTTATTAAAATTAATGAAGTCATAGATTAAAATTGGTTTTCACCAACCCGAGTAACCCGACCCTACCCGAGGTCACCCGAAAGGTTGCGGGTTTGTAGACTTAAGAGAGTGTCACGGCTTAAAATTTTCTCAACCCGCACTAGTCGGGTAGGCTCAATTTTTCGGCTCAACCTTACTCTACCCGGCCGATTTACACCCCTACTTACGAGGGTTCCCACTAGTTAGAACTATAAAAAACGGAAATAAAAATAATTTTTTAATTTAGTATAAAATGTGAAGGAAATAAAAAAATGATTTTTAATCGGTTTTTTTTTTCTCTTCTTTCAAGCACAGTGAGACATTAATAGATTTTTTTATGCTGAAAATAATCTTTTGATAAAACTACTAAACGCATTTTTAAAAATAATTTTTGTCTCAGATTAAAAACGTTTTTATTTTCATTTTCATACAAAAAATAAAATCATTTTGAAATTAGTTCTAAATGTGTCACACGTATTTTTACACGTAGAAAGTAATTTGTGTGTTAAGTTATAACTAACTAATTGTCATGTTATTATTAAGAAAATATAAAATCTCAATGAGGAACCAAAATAAGAAAAGTTTTAGAAAAAGAAGCTAAAATAAAGTCAAAACAAGACTAAAATGAATAAATAAATATTCTTTTAGAAAAAAACAAAGCGAAAAAATAAAATTTTAAAAAAAGGTCAAAAGTAAAAAATGAATAAATAACTAAATTTTAGAGTAAAAAGAACCAAATCCAAAAATAATAATAAAATTTTGAGAAAAAATTAAAAAAAGACCAAATGAAAAAATAAATAAGTTTTAAGACAAAAGGAGCCAAAACAAAATAAAAAAGAGCTCAAAATGACTAAAATGAAGAAATAAATAAGTTTTAGGGAAAATGAACAAAAAAGGAAAAAATTTCAGGACAAAAAGTAAAAAAAAATAAAATAGGACTAAAATGAAGAAATAAATAAGCTTTAGGGTAAAAAAAAAATTTTAGGCTAAGAAGCAAAGAAACATTATCAATTAAAAAAAAAACCAAAAGGGAATAATGATCAAATTTTAAAGCAAAAAGAACCAAAATGAAAATGAAAATAAAATTTTAGGACAAAAAGAAAAAAAAATAAAAAAGTCAAAAAGACTAAAATAAAAAAAAACCGAATAAGTTTTAGGATGAAAAGTAAAAAACAACCTAAAATAAAAGACTCAAAAAAAGTGAGAAAGTTGTACACTTTCAACCAAAACTACGTCGTTTTGGTTAAAAGTGCACTATTCAAAATATAATTTCTCACTTCAATTGACACTAAATGAGTAATATACAAAAAAAAAAAAGGGAGGGACAAAAAGGAAAAAAAAGGGTTAACAAAGCTTCTCCTGAAAGTTTTCTAAGACATTTAGTATATACCACGGAAATAACCAAAACGTCTAAATAAAAAACAAATGAAGGAATAAGAAGTTGAGGGCAAAATGGTAAAAGCAAAAGTGAGGGGACACACACAGAATTTTTCAAAAGTTAAGAAACAAAAAAGATCGATAGTATATACCACGAAAATGATCAAAACGCCCAAACAAAAAACAAATAAAGAAAAAAGAATATGAGGGTAAAACGGTAAAAATAAAAGTAAGGGGACATGAAATTTTTCAAAAGTTGAGGGATAAAAAAGAATTGACACTGTTCAAAAAACAGTAAAAAGTGTACCTCTCATAATATATATAACTAGTGGATTATCCGTGCGGTTGCGCAGATATTTAATAATTTCATTAATAGTAATTTAAAATGAGAAAATGTACAAATTATGTTGTTAATTATTTTGAAAAAAAAAATGTGTGAAAAAGATATTTAAAAGTTATTACAAAATATGATACATAATAAAAACTTTGTTTATAAGTTGCTGTCAACTTTTAACACGTATATACAAGTTTATTTACATGTATATCTCTGTAAATAATAATATACATACTTATTTATACAAATACATAAATTTGTTCACATATTTATTCCTTTTTGCTTTTTTTGTTGTTTTTTCTGAGGTACAATGAAGAAAAATGGAAAGAACAAAACATATATTGTTAAATTATAATCGATAGTAATAAATGTGTTCATATTTACTAAAATATTTAATATAATATATAACGCATAATATTACCTGATTTGTTTTCTTTTTTTTTTTTACGAATTTACAGAAGAGACAAAGTCGTGTGGGACTGAAACGGGCTGAATTGGCTGCGAAACTGATGTGGTTTCCTTTGAAAACTCAGTTGTTGTAGGAGGTAAGTACAACTGAGGTTGATCGTCGTTAAAAGTTTTTAAAACAACTTTGTCGATAAAAGCACCTCAAGTACAAAATTGTATAACAAATATTTTTGACATTCCTCTTATTTGTTCTAAAATGGGAGTAATCATGTAGCGATCAGTGTACTCCTCCTCATAAGTAAGTATAGAACAAGCTTTGTTAATAAGGGATTGTACTGATTTACCGAACATTACATCGTTTGTTTTTCAGTGTCATCTTCAATCTGTACATTTATTTTGTACCTGTGCAAAAAAAATTGCATTTATTATATTTGTGAATGGGAATTTTTTTTTTTGGTAATAGAAGTTATTACCAAGTTGTGGCATCGTAGATAGATATCCATCAGTGTCACACCACCATGATGTTTTAGATTCTTGCACTTGTCTGTAACACTTTATGCATGCATAATAAAACCATCATTGGTACAAATTGAGGTCAGTTATAGTTGCTCTAACTGTATATTTTGTTTCCTGTAAAATAGACAAAAAAACACTTTAATTGAATATATATATATATACACTATTTAATATATTATATTTATAAAGTTTTTACCCGATTATGAAATGGATCTAATGTTCGTAATTCTGCAATGGTAATGCGGTTCATATTTTTATGCTCTTCTACTGATAGTGTTGGTCTTGTAGACTTGGCAATATACTCTAAACTCTGAATAGAATGACGGAGTCGGTAGGGAAATAAGTTTTGTGTTTACATTAAATATATGAATAAAGGAAAATAGAAAAATATATATGTGAATAACAGAAAAATTATTATTTTTTATTATACATTTGTTTAATTATTCGTGTTTCGGCAATTTCTAGATCCAAATAATATAAAGTACCATATGTGTTTGCTAAATAAAGTCTTCTTGTAATAAATGGATATTTACAGTTAGTTTCATAAGAAATTAGAATATATACTATAATAGGAATAATAACCGTGGTACTTTTTTGCTGCCATGGGTATAAAAGCAATTACAATTGGTTCTGCCAATGTCTGCACAACAATTTCATTGAAAACTCTGCCGCTTGTCCCCACAGCGTTATACTTAATTGTTCTTCTCTGTATAGAACAATGTATAACATAACAATAAATATCTAAATATGCTTGAATCTTTTCAATTTATTGTCATAATAATAGTTAGTATTGTATTTACCTTATATTTTGAATTGTGAAACTTCTTCTTTTTACAATTTTGTCACTGATAGCAGATTCTTCAATACCATAGAACGATATAAGTCGATCAATTATATTTGATACAAATAATAAATTTGTAATCAATTAGTTTTAATTATTATAAAATAAGAAATGTTTGAGTAAACAATATTAATAAATACTAAAATAAACAAACTTGAGAGAACATCGTTGACATCGATTCTTGAAGAAAGTTGATCAAATTCGACAAAATTAAATTTTTGTCGAGGTATCTCAGGCATATCTTCAGGAACATGTTTAAAAACTATTGTTCTAGCAATTCGTAGCATTGCCACATGGGGAACAATTTTATATCTTTGTTTGTTCCTATTGATGAAGAAATTATTAATCTCATATATACTGCCTTCTTCAATTATTATTAATAGATACTAAAATAAACAAACCTGAGAGAACATCGTTGACGTCGATTCTTGGAGAAAGTTGATCAAATGCGAAAAAATTAAATTTTTGTCAAGGTATCTCAGGCACATCTTCAGGAACATGTTTAAAAACTGTTGTTCTAGCAATTCGTAGCATTGCCACGTAGGGAACAATTTTATATCTTGGTTTGTTCCTATCGATGAAGAAATTATTAATCTCATATATGCTACCTTCTTCAATTATTTGACTCATGTAGTCAGCATCTCTTGATCGGATAACTGCATGTATTGCTTCGTGCTGTAAAAGTATGAATTAGATTGTTATTTGTTGTATGTTGAGTAATAAATATATATGTTTTCTATATATTTCTATTCATATAATATATAAAGAGAGCATATTACATTACCTCTTCATCAACCAATAGCATATCGAGACTGATAAGTTCTCCTGAATTGTAATCTATATTCCTCCATAAACGACATATTCGAGCACAAATAGTCAAGTGTGTTTCACCAAATATCAGTATTCTTATTGGAGTAAACATTTTTTTAAAGCTGAAAAGGAATATTAAAAATATAAAAATCCATAATATATAAATGAGAGAAAGTATCGTATTATAAAAATTTATTTTAACACTTTGAAAATGAAGAACTGTATTAATGTCTATTAATATTCTATAATATCTCTTTATAAACAACGTTTTTTATATGATTTGGATATTTATTAATCGATTTATGTATTAGAATGTATAAACCATTTGGTGATATTACTATTTATAAGCTACGTATAATTGACCACGAGAAAAAAGTTCATTTTCTAAGTATATAAAGCTACATATAAGGACGTTGTTGGAAATAGTAGATTATAATTTGATAAAGATGAAGAATTCAAATTTAATAATTTTTCTAATTCATATAATACAAAATTATACAATTCATTCTTAAGAATTTCCAATTTAGAATTGTTGAACAAAGTTTTTAATTTGTATATAATATCTTCGCACATTAATTGTCAATGTTTTTCTGAGAATGTTATAGGATTAGATACATTAGAAAATAATAATATTATAGAAAAAAATTTAACGCAGTTCAAATGATGTTGATGAAAGTGATGCTTCATTCATTGATTCATTTATTAGGTACAATGTAATAATAAAGAAATCTATTAATGTCTATTAATATTATTTAATATCTCTTTGTATATAATATTTTTTATATAATTTAGATATTTGTTTATTGATTTATGTATTAAAATATTTTAACCTTTTAGTGATGTAACTCTAGATAAAGTCACGTATAATTATCTATGAGAAAAAATCTCATTCTCTAAATAAATACTAATTTTTTCTAATGATTGATCCAAACTTTTATTTATTGTCATTGCGTAATAAATTTTTACAGAAAATTGTCGTCATTTTGAAACAAAAGGAGAGAAAATGGAGTTCAGAGGAAACGGGAGAAGAAAAAGAAACTAAAAAACCAAATAAATTTTTTTGATAGATGGAATAGACAACATAACATAGGAAAGGATGAGAAGAAAGGGAGAAAGAAACAGCTGTAATGCACAAAACAACGGAAGAAAAGGAAAAAAAAACCAAAAATAATTTTTTAGTGGATAAACGTCCACACACACCAACAAAAGGACACGCCGGGTATTAAAAGAAGTGAAACATCAAAAGGAATGGGTAAAATCGAAAAGTCACTGTTCTTTAATAACTCAAATATGACTTAACAAAGCTTTTGGCCACCAACTAAGTTATTAAAGGATTTGTACACAATATCAATAAACTGAAACATAAGCAAATGGAAGAAAACAAAAAGAAAAAGAATACGAATAGATAGGGTAAGACATAGAAAGAAAAATAAAAAGAGAATAGTAAAAATCCTAAAAAAGTAAGGTGGAACTTTAGACGTGCAGTCTGCAACCGCCCGAAAAAACTGAATTTGTGCTCGTTGCCCGAGCCCAGTCGTCCGAAAAATTCACACTGCCCGCCCGAACCCGACCTTCACCTTGAACGGGCTTCGGGCAGGTCTTGGCTGCCCAAAGCCCGTTCGGGCAGCCCGAGCCTGCCTAGGCTACCCAAATATTTAATATATATATTTTTATATTTTGTTTTATTTTTTATAATATTGTATATATATCATATATAATACTATTTATTAATTGTATTTGTGTATAAATAATTATTAAGTTATTTATTGTAAAAATTATATAAAAACTATAATTATGATTAAAATCAACACACACTATTAATACAATTTAAAAAATTAATTATGTTTATTAATTTTTAAATTTATAATTCATGATTGCCTCGTTAAAAACCTTACTAAGAAAAAACTAATTGGGATAAAAACTTAGTAAGAAAAAAAGAGTGCAATCATTTTGTGATGAATTACAAATTTTATAAAATTACAAAGTCTAAATATACAATATTACAATTACAATGTCCAAAGCAAATAAATATTTACAAATTACAATTTAATTTGAAGTTAAAGATCGTCTTTAAAATTAAATGTTAATCTATTAAATTCATATATCCATTCTTGGCTTGCCGGTGAAATTGTATCTTTTAAACGTTGATCAGCACGATTCCAATCCTTAATGCACACCAAAGCTTCAACAATATCCCTTTGCAATGTGTTTCGGCATTACTCAAGTATTCGTCCGGTCGTACTGAAGGCTTGTTCGGATGAAACAGTAGAGACTGAGATTGAAAAAATATCCATTGTCAATCGATTAGGACTGGCCAAGTTAATGCTCATGCCCTCTACCATTAAACTAAATCAAACACTTCGTTATTATCGTCGACAACTAAGCTCTTGCTAAGGTACACCATTAGCTCGTTGAAGCTGCCGCCGCCACCACCTAGTGGTGTCAAACGTGCCGTGCCGGGCCGACACGGCACGTCCACCACCAAGCCCATTACGGGCCTGGGTCGGGCCTGGCACGGCCCTACACAGTGCAAGGTCGTGCCTGAGTCGGGCCTGAGAAGAAAAACTCAAGCCCGGTCCAGGCCCTTGGCCCTAGTCCATAAGGGCCAGGGCGGAGCCTGGGCCCAAGCCCTTGTATTTTTTTTAAATTTAATTAAAAATATATATCATATGCCCCAAAAGATGTGATTTTATTGAATTGACATAATAGGAATAAGTACACATAAATTATTGCCTCGTTAAAAACCTTGCTAAGTAAAATCCGTGGGGAGATCAGGACAAAACCTTAGTGAAGGAAAAAAGAGTGCAGTAGCTAGGAATAGTAAATTACAAACCTAAGTGCTTCCAGAAGATTCTGTTATTTCTAAGTTAGAAAAATATTCTTGCATTGAATCATCTGTGTATTGTTGTTTTCGTCTTCTGACATCTTCCCAGTCTTTAACGCATATTAGCCCCTCCAAGATATTTGGATGCCTAATTGATGCGTAATATTTTTTTAGATTTTATTTCCGCAAGCGTACGGTATCAAGTTTTGAGCATAGGGTGAGTGAGTATCGTCTCCACAGGGATTGGGTTTAGAATTGCCGTTAAGTACCGTGATTATTGTAACTTAACTTTATCTAGGCAACCTAATAAAATGATAATTAATAACAAAAACAAAATAAATATAAAAATAAAATAAAGTATCTATACACAAATGGTCTAGGGACTTGATTTCGCTTTATTATTCCTATGTTCATCCTATTATGTAATCGCTAATCAATTCCGTTCAATTCATTAATCAATACTCTAATGTCACCTCACAACCTCTCTCGAGTGCCTCACCAGGAACTATATTTAAATACCTAAAATAATATCCCTATTCGAAATGAATATTTCCACACAAATTAAGCTTCGCCTTTAGAATTAGAAAATAGGAATATTGATCGCCTCCCGGCCTCACAACGACGTAAATCCTAATTTGATTATCTAACCGTTGATCTCCTCCCGGTCTCACAACAACCTAGACTATGTTTCTCAAATCTAGATAAAGAACTCAATCTCTCCCGAGCATCAAATTCGCAATTTAAAAATCATCTAACTCATTGGCCAAATAAATTAGAAGCATTAAGCATAGAGAAACATAAATGAATTGGAAACGAAATTAAATTAACAATTAACAAAATATTCATAACATAGTTCAAATAAAACTACATCAAGTCATAGATCTAATGTCTAGCTCAACATGGAAAAATAGATGAAAGAAGATAAAACTCAATATCCATTAAAGAGCTTCCAATGACCTCCAAGATGAAGTATTTTGGCCTCCTTTTGATGTTTTCTTCAGTTTTCTGGGCTCTCCTTCTCAAGTGGCATCTTTTTCCTTTTATACTACTTAGTTTCGGAGCTAGGAATTCATACGTGCGCTGCAGCCTGCGTGAAAACGCGCTGCGGCGTGCATTTTTAGAAGAGGGATTTCGCTTGCAGGGGGCTAAGGCGCGCTGTAGCGCCTTTGGGCATGCAGGGCAAGTATTTGGGCGCGCTGCAGCGCGCGGGTAGGCTTCTGGGCGTGCGGGCACGCGCCTGGGTGTGGGGCACGTGCCTGGATGTGGGGCGCGCGCCTGGTGGCCAGGGCGCGGGCGCGCCCCCCATTCTGACCTAGCTTCACTGATTTGGGCACGCGGGCTCTTTTTTTTTTCTTTAGGCGATATATCGCCTATTTACAGGCGACATATCGCCTGTCACTCTGTCATCTGCGCACTGTAGCCCACTTTCCTGCATTCCAAAACCTCCTCTTTTGTGCCTTAAAATCCTCTTTCGCCTCCTCTTGCCATTGATTCACAAGTTGGGCAAATATTCTTCTTTTTTTTATGCAAAATCATCCAAGTTCGCATTTATTTATAATTCCTATAAAAAGCATACAAAAGTCATTAAACTAACAAAAATGCTTGAAGACTTACAAATATTCAAGCTTAAAAGTACTTGATTTGTTGGTAGAAATACCCCTCATCAATTATGCTTCTCTTCTCGTCAAGAATTTAGTTGCTTGCGCTAAAAGCTTGCTCCGATGCTACCGTTGACACTGAAGTTGTCAGAATGTCACGAGCTATTACGGACAGTGTTGGAAAATGATCGGTTTTGCTCTTCCACCACTGTAAGATGTCTAGTTTGTCGTCATCGATTATAAAATTTACTTCAAAATATTTAACTAGTTCGGTAGACGCTTGTGTTGATAACGATCCTGCCGTTTTCTCTTTCTTCTTCAAGAAACTCAACGATGATCCTTTAGGTCCCGAATTGCTAGTTGAGGTCGAAGTTCCCTGTTCTTTTTGACTAGTGCCGTATTTTGCTTCATATAAACTAAAAACCCTTTCTAACATTTTCTTAGCGTCAGTAATAGTTAGTTACATATCTATTTCTAAATTTTCTGCGGTAGCAGTCATCAATGATTCAGTCCCATCTACTCCACACTTAGGATTTAAAATGGTTGCTAATGCATATAACATAGGACAACTTGACCAACAACTTTTAAATTAATTTTCAATAAACTTTTTTGACAGATGGAATAGACAACATAGCAGAGGAAATGACGAGAAGAAAGAGAGAAAGAAACAGCTGTAATGCACAAAACAAAACGGAAAAAAAAACCCAAAATAATTTTTTAGTAGATAAGCGTCCACACACACCAACAAAAGGACACACCGAGTATTAAAAGAAGTTAAACATAAAAGGGAGGGGTAAAATCTGAAAGCCACTGTTAGGGGTGTAATTAGGCCGGGTAGGCTCGGGTTGGGCCAAAAAATTAGGCCGAGCCGCACTGTACGGGTTGAGAAAATTTTGAGCCCACAAACCCGTAACTTGTCGGGTGACCTCGAGTAGGCTCGGGTTACTCCAAATCAAGAAAACCCAATAGCAGCCCATTTATGCCAACAACTTTATTGTGAAAAATTGGGCCATTTATGCTAGGCCCAACAGCCCATTTACTCAGGTTACACACACAGTTATCACTAATACAGAGGAAAATAGAAGTCTTATGAACTTTTCAAAAATCTTCGTCCCTTCTTGCTAGCTTCAGAAACATCAACCACCGCAACTGATAAACAAAGAGAATGGTAGCGTTTCAAACAACATAACCAAATTTAGTGTTGAGCAAACAAAGAAAAAACTATGTTTGGACGCCTAGAATATATAGAAAAATGAAAATTTGACACAAAATATGCATTGGCAGCTCAAAGAAAATGAACGCAATATTCGAATTGGACTTTAGAAAAACACAAAATTAGGTAACTTCGACTTCCGAGAAAGCAGAAATAAGAGGACCAATAGCCTCCGCTCAGCTGAGACTAGTAAAATCAGTAAGTTTTCTCAGCTCCAGCTCACAGATTTTCTTAGCAACCAAACAAAAATGAAACTTTATGTTTCCTTTTCCAGAGAAAGGAAAAGCAAAAGAGTGCAAACTCGCCTGATGAGGGACGATCGAGGAAATAATCGGCACTGAGATTGTCAAAATCGATGTGAGAAAGAGAAGTCTCCAGCCATGCGACATGCGAAAACCCAACTAAACTTGATCAAAAGGAAAAGGGGGGAAAAAAAAAGCAATAACCTTCGCAAGAATCCAAGGGCTGGGAGTGCTTGATACTGACGGAAGAAGAAGCGAAGTCGGAGGTAACACGGTCCAAGGGTTTGTTTCCCCCTCTGAAACTTCTAAGAAAGTGGTTCCAACTCTTATTGCAGAATAGTGAGAAAAATAGGAAATGAATGAGAAGAAGAAGAAGAAGAAGGAGAGCGGAAATAAGGGGATGACTACTAATGTCAAACCCTAGGGTAATAAACATTCGGCCGGGTCGGCTTCCTCGGGTTCAACTGAATCCAACCCGGAACCCTACCCGCATTGTGCGGGTTTAGTGGTAATGTATCCGAAAAAGTGAAAAAAAAAAATTCCACTGTATTCGGGTAGGATAGGGTCTACTCAGGCAGATTTGTCAAGTTCGGGCTCATTTCTTACACCCCTAGCCACTGTTCAAAGAACAATAACCCGACCTCCTTTAGTAATATTGTATAATACTTATATATGTTTATGTATATATATTTGACATTCAGGTTCCAAGTTTAGTTTCTTGAGCAATAATAATTAAACCAAAAAAAAAAAAAATAGTAGTATATGTAATAGAAAAGGAAAAGTCGAATACCAAATTAACAAGATCTCTCATATGTTCAAACAATTTACAATCCTAAAACTGGTTCACATAGAAGGTTATTTCTTAAAAACAGTCATCAAAGGTAATAACAAATTCAAAGTATAATCACATCTCAACTCGATAGGGCCCTAAAAGTACCTTTGCTTCCCCTAACCTCACTTCCAAAATCTCTCATCAAAGGTATTAACAAGATCTCTCATGTGATTCGAATCATTTTCGATTTACGTAAATTTTTTGTGAGAAAAAATACTGTAACGAATCACGAATCATGATTCGAATCAGGGAACGAATCCCTCCACCAAACATCCTCTACATGATCTAAAGTTTAGAATCACACTCATCAAACTTTCAGTAGCTACAATGAAACAGGAATAACGTAATAAAATTATAATAATGGTAGATAACAACCAAGAAAAACCAGGTTGGTTAGTCATTTTAACAAACACTAAACATAAGGTTAAAGTTTTCTTTTAAAGAATCCAGTTTCAAGGATTATCCCATAGCTGCAAAAAAAGAAAAAAAAAATGTAAAAAGAAACCATAGGGTTACAAGGAGTAATCAGTTGCTTTAGTTGGATTCAGTAGCTACATATTTTGTACTAAAAAATCTAACAAAAAACAATTTTATTAGAAAAAAAACAATTTTATTAGAAAAATACAATATCAATCAAAAATAAAAAAACGGTAACGTCTATACTCGTATCACACATTAGAATCCTTTCCCTGGAGTTCCTATTAAAGCTGAAATATTGATTGCCGATAAGCATGTTAACCTTTCCCCACAGGCAGACATGGATTGCTGATAATGACACTGCTGCAAATCAAGTTAGTTGACTGTAGAGTGATTGCATGTTCAGATAGCAACAGCACAAGCCCAAATCATATCAACTGTGTCCGAGAATCGCTTTAACTCGAAATTCCATGAGGAAATGGGAATATCCAGTTGGGCATTTTCTCCACAAGAAGAGCGTTAGAATGCACGTTACGAACACACACAAGGGAATTCGAATTATACCTTGGATTATGAGGAGTGCCTCACGCAAACTAGATCATCCAACTTGTTTCCATCCATTTTGTATAAGGAGACTCCCTCCATTTGGTTATAATGATCCTGTGCTTCCATTCTCAGACTCTCAAAAGGCATTACTTCCCATTTACTGTAGTTCGAGAACTTTCTTACGTTGCTCATGTCTGGAGATCCTGAGACGGGTCCATTGCTTTTGGGGTCCACATTGCCCAAAACCTTACAACTACCGAACTGTCCCAAATCGCCATCTTGACCCCTCTTTAAACGCAGGGCTGCCATATGAGCTCTGCTTATCATCTCTCGACTTGGAACATCTGACCAGTCCTGCTTCCTCTCAGATCTCATGGGAGAATGGATCCTAATAACCTGTCACAAACATAATTTCAGATTGAAATGTGTGATCTATGGCGTGCCATGTGCTAACAATGCTTGCTGTAAATTCCGTATACTAAATGTGTATATTCTTACACCAAGGCACTCTAGGAGCTGGTAGTACGCCCTTCCTTGAAGTGGGTTGTGACCTTTCCTAGGTGTAGAGAAGTATCTTGTCCTACAAGAAAGAACGTAACAAATAAAAACCAGAATTCATAGATGATGAGATGCATCGGAACGCAAGGAAATGAAATAGGATATGCCAAAGATTGTTCACATTCAGCCAGAGACTCTAGGAACCTTCAACGTTGTTTACTGATACCAATACACAACAAGAGCAACAATAGATCTAAATATAAGGTTGAACTAACCATTCAGTATAGCCAGGGTCAACTGTGAAACCATATATGTCAACAATGTCACACATGGAGAGTGCTAGTTCTATAGATTTCATTCCGGTTCCTTTTGCACCTCGGCGTAGTACGATTCCTTGAAAGAGATAAACTGGATTTGGAATTTTCTGCAACATAACATAATTCAGACGAGGAAAACAAGAACAATTTCCCAGAAAATAGAGGTGACCTACTTAGTTTGAATCATCACCTTGATCATTGCATTGAAATCTCTGTGTGTCACACTTTTGATTATGAGTACCTCATCGGCTGCAAAGGAAAGAAAATTGTATATACTCGTGTATCTATGTCCACATTATGGAAATAACTCACAAGTCTTTTATCCAATAACTCATCAAAACCTTTTTCAGTTATTAAGAGTGAGCACCATTCCTTAGTTGGAAGGGGAAAAAGAAAGAAGCCCAATTAACAATACACCCATGTAATAACATAACACCATCAACATATTAAAAAAAGATGCAACTTATCCTGTCAACAGAAAAAAAAAAATAGCACAGATAATGACTCACCAGACCCATTTAAAATGGTAATCATATTACGAGCAGCACCTCTGACTACAAGTCGAAAATCCCTCTTCAACCCAACATACTTGGCATATTTCTACAGCAAACACGGAAAGGTAAGACAGGTTTTATTAAATACTTGACTATGCCTAAATCACCCGCCAAAAAGTACCAGTTCAAATGGAAGGAAAGAACAAGCCATTTCATCAGTCAAAAGACCTTAAAGAAAAAAGCATAAAGATGGAAGACTACATGTACTGCCTCATTGTACGCATTCCATGACAATTGACCATAACGTAAACAAAGACCTCGTGTTCATTAGTGATCGGAATCAATGTTCCTAAAATTGCTACCTCATTAACAGGAGCCTCATTGTCTCGTATCACAGCATCATGAGAATCAATCTCTTCTCCAAAATTAGTCTTCAAGAGATCTCCCGAATTTCCAACAACTGCACATGTGCGGAACTGTCGAGGATGAAAAGGGGGCTTTGCTGGTAAAATCAAATTGAGGTGTTCCTCGCAGAGAGTCCGATTGTAGCATTTATCAGCTCCTCTGCAACCAAAAACAAAACAAAAAAAAACAAAAAAAACAAAAAAACAAAAAAAAAAATCATAAAGAAGTTTATTTAAACACAAATGCAATCAAGTGATATACTATAATGAAACGAGTAAAAAAAAGGGGGGATGGAAAAAGGCATAATGTGCTTAGAGCCATACAATTGAGCTATCCTTTTTGCCGCATACTCTTCCCATCCTTTAGGCCGAACATCTAGATATTCTCTTGTTAGCACTGTTGTCATGTTACGATACTGTATCCTTGAAAACGTAAGTGCATGTAATTACCACATAAGCTAACTATTCTGATTATGTAAGATTATTAATTTGTTACTAACCTGTTCCCATAGTAGAAGTGCCTCACAAGTGTTGTACTTGTACTCCAATGGTTCATAGATTTTGAACTGCTCACTGTACTGCAATGCACCAATTGAACCACTCAGCACCATGATTTAAATTTCAGAATACTTTTTCTTTTAGATCGAGACAAAGAGAAAGGCGGGATTAGCGACAAACCCATGTGCTGTTAGTGCCTTTGGGGAACTGGAGTACCAAGTTGCAATGGTCAATGATATGTGCGGTGAGTCCGAGCCCTCTGTTTGCCTGCAAAAAGTAAACAAGATAACTCATATGCTTGAAAAATACCCACAAGTGTTTTGATCATTCGTAGCACCAAGTAAACCTGTATCTTTATTAACTTTGAGCTAAATAAACGAACTCATGCTATTAAAATCCCAATTTCCACTCATAGTTTTAAGTAAACTGTAAAATTTTAGCTTTATACAATCATTTTGAGCTTAATAAATGAACTCATGTCCTAGAAAAATCACCAAAAACACTAAGGGCATGTTTGGAAGGTATACTCAAACCAAGATTCGTGATCTGACGTTTGAAATTTAAATTTTTTGTGAGGGAAAAATACTACAGCAGAATCAAGATTTGAGTTTGAGTATATGAAACAACCGGGGCCTAATTTAATTTATTTATTTTGAGCTTAATAAAGGAACTCATGTGCTAGGAAATCCTTAAAAAAATTCTGTCTCCACTCATAGTAGAATGTAACCGATCCACATGAATTTCAGTTGTAACTTAAAATCCCACTTAGTTTATAGTATTAGGCAAATAATTCCAATGTAAGATCGTTCACTTAAAGGTTTCTTTAATTATTTAATTAATTCTTTAAAAAAAAAGGAAGAAGAGATCCGAGAAGAAATACAAACCACGCATTGCTGAAGAGAGGACTGAAAATCGAAGAGGCTTTTGGAATCTTGTTGGGCGGTGAGATTCAATTTCTGAGTAACAGCTTGAGGATCGTTTTGCTCGGAAGTAACGCCACCGCCAGCGCCACCGTCACCTCCACCTGGATATAGGCTAAGCTAAGTAGATGAACAAGAATTTAAACAAGAGAGAGAGAGAGAGAGAGAGTAAAGGGGGAACCTGTGAAGAAAGAGAACTGAATGGCGAAAACGAGGAGAGCGAAGAATGCGGCGGCAAAGACCAGATATATGACGGTCGGCCGCCGTGTGTGGTGGCTGTTGGCGTTGAAGCCTCCTGTTTTGTGACCTCTCATTGAAACCCTAACTCTCCCTCTCTCTCTCTTCTCTCTCTCTCTCTCTCTCTCTCTTATTGAGCACTGCTTTACAGAACACACATGCGGAATAAATCGGAATTTCGATCCCCTGGGGAAGGAGACAGAGGAAAACGACAAGGAATGGATTGAAACGAAAATTGGAATGTCTTTCTCTTTTGGTGGAGTTAAGGCAGAGAGATGAAGAGTGAAACACTCAATTGCCGCACTGGAAATCGTATTTCAGAGTCAGACTTCCATTTCTCTCTCTCTCTCTCTCTCTTTCTGTTTAAGCCACACGACGACGAGTTAAGATTCATTCCTTGCAAATGAGTTAATAAAACTTGAGATAAAGCATTGATATCTGAGCTACAGCGAAAGGTGATATTGGTATCACGTGTTTTTAAAATTGCGTTGGGTGCTCACTTTTTTTTTTTTTATAAATAGCCGAATTTTTTTTAAATTTAATGAAAATGATTGTTTTATTTACATAAAGTAATCAGCGGACGTTTAGTTCATGAATTAAAATTATTTTCAATTTACGTGTATTTTTTATGAGAGAAAACACTGTAGTAAATCACGAATCATGATTCAAATCGGAGAACGAATCCCCCAACCAAACAACTTCTCAGTGATTTGACCTATAAACTACAGTTAATCCGTCATTTATTATGAGACGTTTGGTTCATGGATTAGAACCATTTTTGATTTACGTGTATTTTTTGTGAGAGAAAACACTGTAACGAACCATGAACCATGATTCAAATCGGAGTACGAATTCCCCAACTAAACAATTCTTTATTAATTTATTAATAGTTTATCATTATTAAACATGAAATTTATTAATTAAAATTAATTAATTATTAATTAAAATTAATTTTAATTATTAATTAATTAAATATAATTAGTAATTAAAATTAATTAATTAGTAATTAAAATTAATTAATTACTAATTAAAATTAATTAATTACTAATTAATATTGATTTTAGTTAATTATTAATTAATATTGATTATTTATTAATTGATTTTAGTTAATTATTAATTAATATTGATTAATAATATAGAATAATTGAGTTAATCAATGATAAACTAGAATCAATCATGATTCACCGGTAAGTTAATCAGTGATTGACTGCTGAGTCAATCATTAATGGGATGTTTGTTTTAAGGGTTCGTCTCTAATTATGAATCATAGTTCTTGATTCTCTATAGTGTTTTTCTCTCACAAAAAATTTAAATTTCAAAAATCAGAATCATGAAATGAACCAAACGTCCCATGATTGACCACTAAAAGTTAATGAAAATGACCATTTTTACAATTTTATAAAACTTCAGCCATTTATGAAAAACATCATTAAAAAAGGCCATTTGTGCTAAAATCCCTAATATTAAAATGGTAATTTCAAGTATTAAAAAACATCTTTTAGTTATTCTGGGATCTTTTTAGAGATATAAATCAACCTCCCGTTTAGTTCGTTAGTTTGAATTTTGTTGATTTAAACTTTTTTATTTAAACAGAAAAATTCAAACTATGTGCTTTAAATTGTAGTTTGAATTGACGTTTGGATGTGTAGTTAAAGTTTTAATTTGAACATGAAATAAAATTCAAATTTGTGTTTGGTAGGTGTGAAAAGTAGAGAGTGAACACCTTTTTAGGGTCCGTTTAGTTCGCTTATTCGAGTTTTTAATTCGAATTTATATGTGATTTTATGTGAGCTTCACATATGTGAGCTTTTTACTGTATCAAAAAAGTTAGATTTGACTGTTTCTGAGAGCTTTTTACTGTAGTAAAACTCAAATTCTAAACTCGAATCGGTGAAATGAACGAGTTGTTCAAAAATGGTTTAAACATTTAAATTTAAGGGGAGAGCTAAACTCTAAGTTGGATCGTTCAACTTAATTTAAACGGAGAATATAATTCAAACTGTATGCTTACCAAACACGAGTTCAAACTATGCTTACTATTCAAATTGAGCTGCATTGAACTAAACCAACGAAACAAGCTAGGCAACATGTCTAAACTACCATTAACTATGGTGTCGCTCATTTCACCGATTCGAATTTTCAGTTTTAAGTTTTTACAGTTAAAAGCTCTAAAAAAATATCACATCTAATTTTTTTCTGCTACAGTTAAAAACTCTATAAAAATGGCATATCTTAATTTAAATTGAAAACTCAAATTTGCGAAGCGAACGAGGCTTATATGTTTTTAAAAATATTTTCTAAAAATGTTTCTAATATATTGAAACAGGCATTCTTGACGGTGATACCCTAAAAAAAATAGTGGAAATATAATTAGTAATTAAAATTAATTAATTAGTAATTAAAATTAATTAATTACTAATTAAAATTAATTAATTACTAATTAATATTGATTTTAGTTAATTATTAATTAATATTGATTATTTATTAATTGATTTTAGTTAATTATTAATTAATATTGATTAATAATATAGAATAATTGAGTTAATCAATGATAAACTAGAATCAATCATGATTCACCGGTAAGTTAATCAGTGATTGACTGCTGAGTCAATCATTAATGGGATGTTTGTTTTAAGGGTTCGTCTCTAATTATGAATCATAGTTCTTGATTCTCTATAGTGTTTTTCTCTCACAAAAAATTTAAATTTCAAAAATCAGAATCATGAAATGAACCAAACGTCCCATGATTGACCACTAAAAGTTAATGAAAATGACCATTTTTACAATTTTATAAAACTTCAGCCATTTATGAAAAACATCATTAAAAAAGGCCATTTGTGCTAAAATCCCTAATATTAAAATGGTAATTTCAAGTATTAAAAAACATCTTTTAGTTATTCTGGGATCTTTTTAGAGATATAAATCAACCTCCCGTTTAGTTCGTTAGTTTGAATTTTGTTGATTTAAACTTTTTTATTTAAACAGAAAAATTCAAACTATGTGCTTTAAATTGTAGTTTGAATTGACGTTTGGATGTGTAGTTAAAGTTTTAATTTGAACATGAAATAAAATTCAAATTTGTGTTTGGTAGGTGTGAAAAGTAGAGAGTGAACACCTTTTTAGGGTCCGTTTAGTTCGCTTATTCGAGTTTTTAATTCGAATTTATATGTGATTTTATGTGAGCTTCACATATGTGAGCTTTTTACTGTATCAAAAAAGTTAGATTTGACTGTTTCTGAGAGCTTTTTACTGTAGTAAAACTCAAATTCTAAACTCGAATCGGTGAAATGAACGAGTTGTTCAAAAATGGTTTAAACATTTAAATTTAAGGGGAGAGCTAAACTCTAAGTTGGATCGTTCAACTTAATTTAAACGGAGAATATAATTCAAACTGTATGCTTACCAAACACGAGTTCAAACTATGCTTACTATTCAAATTGAGCTGCATTGAACTAAACCAACGAAACAAGCTAGGCAACATGTCTAAACTACCATTAACTATGGTGTCGCTCATTTCACCGATTCGAATTTTCAGTTTTAAGTTTTTACAGTTAAAAGCTCTAAAAAAATATCACATCTAATTTTTTTCTGCTACAGTTAAAAACTCTATAAAAATGGCATATCTTAATTTAAATTGAAAACTCAAATTTGCGAAGCGAACGAGGCTTATATGTTTTTAAAAATATTTTCTAAAAATGTTTCTAATATATTGAAACAGGCATTCTTGACGGTGATACCCTAAAAAAAATAGTGGTGAGACACATGTTTTTAACTGTTAGATTAATTTTTTAACAGTTAAATTTGAAACATGAGCAGTTCTATGTGGCGCCTTGCACAATTTTTATACAGATTTGTATAAATCTAACCATTAAAAAATTAATTTATAGTTAAAAACGACAGTCTCACTGGTGGGTTTTTTTATAGGGTCTCACAGTAAAAAAATGTCATTTAAAAAACTATTTTTAGTGAAAGAAAGAGAAAAAAACTAAAAAAGTCTAAAAAGAGGAGGAAGAACTAAAAATTATCTCATCTATAATTCAGACGTGAAGAATTAACAATACCAGTAATCATTTCAACAAAAAGGCCAAGAACAAAAACTTGGCAAGTAAAATTCATAACCAAAACCAGAAATCAGATCAACGAAAAACAAAAAATAGTAATAATAAAAAAGGAAAATTGTAGTAAATAGTAAATTTTTGAAACTAAATTAAGTAAATAGCAGATTACGTGGTAAATAAATCATTTACATGATAAATGATTTATTTACAACTAGAAAAAATTACAATTTTTTTTTTAGAAGAATGAAAGTATCAAAAGTTACAATCAATGATAAAAAGAAATCCAACCAAATAATGTCTTTTTTATCTAAAGAACAAATAAAAATAAATCATGTGATGTATGAAAACAACACATAAGACCATCTCTAATGAAAATATTAATTTCAATTGCATATTTAAAATAAAAATAAATATGATATAATATGTTATTTTCATTTTTACTCCAATGTATAATGTTATTTATTTTATATTTATATTTCAATTTTTTTTTTATTTTTGTAAGAGGAAATAAGGAAGGTAGGCCATCCTTACCAGCCTCTTTTTAATACATAGCAAAGTAAAACACTTTTAGGGGATCAAAACCACAAAAAACCGGTATAAAATAAGACTAGTTGTAATAAGAAATCAAAGCAAATTGACTTTTAAAATATAAAAGTAACTGATGAAATACAGTTATCCCCATAAGAGGAAATTTTTTAAAATGTTTGAGAATGAAATGGAGGAAACAATTTTTAATAACTAACACCTGCAATCAAGATAATAGTAATAAGATTTAGCATTAAAAAGATATTAAATATATCTTTTAAAGAATACCCTATAAGAAGAGAGGTAGCATACCCATGTAACCTCAAGGTATACTCCACCCCATTGCTACAGGGTAGCGTTTTAGAAGATTTATGGACACTTTTAAAAGTTTATTAATTAAGGGGCGTCAGTATAATTACATTTTTCCTGTTTGAACAAAAGTTAAAAATTTCATCAGCAACACAGAGAAATGTAGACAACTAGATCTCAAGGAAAATTACAACTTAAAGGTAAGAGCAATCCACCCTCCAACTTTGAGTACATGGTTTCAGACAAGGATGCTCAGAACGTCGAGCCATTAAATCCGAAGAACGGTCGCTGCAGCCAAAAAGAAAATTAGGAATATATTAGCTTGTCAGCAAAATGTAAGTGTATCACTCTTGAATAATTGAGGCATCAACAATTCCGTGTTTTTATT
The DNA here is from genome assembly GCF_000414095.1 of Morus notabilis. Classification (NCBI taxonomy): domain Eukaryota; kingdom Viridiplantae; phylum Streptophyta; class Magnoliopsida; order Rosales; family Moraceae; genus Morus; species Morus notabilis. The sequence goes on from NW_010367729.1 coordinate 65,422, forward strand.
TGCATTAATTTCATGTGAATGACAAAGAGAGCATTAGCGGTGCTCGGTAACACAACTTGCATAAGGTGAGTCTCGTATGTATGTAAGACCTATGTGGGACCTACGCTGGGTGAGTTATGGTGCCAATTAGTACTGCCGCCTTATAACCCTACTCGGAGTAAAGAATCAATTTTGTGAGTCCTGGGCTATGGAATGAATTTGTGAGTCTCAAGCACTGCTTATAGACTGATGCCTTATCGCACAAGTAATATGAGGCGAATCTCATATGTATGTAAGACCTATGTGGGACTTCCTCTAGGTGAATTGTGGTGTTGAGCACCATTGATGCCTCATAGTAGTGCTCGGATTAAAAAATGAATTTGTGAATAGCTAATGCCTTACAGCAAGTCTCTATTAGACACACGAGCAATCCAACCCGTAGGATTTCCTTTTCCTCTTCCCATTTTGACTTCTGTGGGTTTCCCGGTAATAGGGAGATCCGCGAAAACTCTTACCCATAAGACTTATGTGGGACCCATTTTATGTGACTTGTGATGCCAAGCACCAACCGATGCCTATAAACACTACTTGAACTAGGAATAAAATTGTATTGAACTTCGGATTTTATCCTTTTTAGCTTTTCGCTGCCTCTCGTTTCCCTTTTATTTTCCCGACTTGCTTTCTCTCATGTATTTATTTCCTCTATTGGTCGCAGAAACGTTAATCTCTACAGAGAGTTTGGTGTTGCAAGCGCAACCTAGCTAAACAAACCATTCTCACACAAGAATTACAAGCATCTAACACTTTGTTCAGTTGCAACTTTATCACCAATTCCATATTATAACTAAACCAAGCACAGTAACCTTTAAATGGCTGAGAAAACTATCATTCTTTTGTAACCAATATCTAAAGAATAATCCCAGGAACGCTTGTCGCTTCAAATTTTAGGCAATCTCGTTCTCTCATAGCAAATAGTTCCATGTCAGGAAAATGGAAAAACAACTGAGAATTTAAAAGGAAGAAAAAATGACAACCAGAGCAGACCAAGTCAATTTAACACACCTGAGCATCATAGAATTTGATATAGAAGCGAGAGCTGTCTATGGAAAGCTTGGTTTGCAGGATTTCCGCAATCGTTGAACTCAATTTTCCGTTGACACTCGGTCCAAGGCCCCCAATAGAAATCAATTCCGCATAGGCAGCAGGTTCTTCAGTGCCGGCAAATGCAATTGGCACTCCCCCATTTATCAAAATCATCACATACTGAACAGTTAAGAGAGACACTACATAAGAACTTTATGTAACCACCGCATAAGAAAAGAAACAGTTGCCACAAGAATGAACAGTGATTTGATACAAAAGGCACTTAGGTCCATTGTACCAACTATATTAAACGAGAAAAAAAAGGAAGCAGGACCAAGTAATCCACACGACAAGAAGGCAAGATATAGTGCGTAATTGGTGCTGAATTTTACTTGGTTGTACAAAGAAATAAGGGTTCATTTGTTTCATATACTCAAACTCAAATCATTGATTCTGCTATAGTGTTTTCCTTTCACAAAAAATTGGGTTATTGGCACTATAGCCCCCTGAACTCTTTCAGTTTGGCACTTTCAACCTTGAACTTTATTTTTTGGTAATTTAAACCTTCAACTATCTTAATCTGGCACTTTCAATCCTAAACTTTATTTTTAGCAATTTAAACCTTGAACTCTCGCAATTTGGCACTTTCAATCATGATTTTCATTTTTTGGTTATTTTTTAGAAATGGGGCCAATAAATTAAAAAATTAATAATAAGAAATTAATTACTATTTATTGCTTATTGTGATTTACATAGCGTTTTCGTTTTCGTGCCTCAAAAGATATGAAGAAACATTATTAAAAACAACCAAAAAACCACTCTCACCAAAAAATAAATATTAGTTTTTTATTATTAAGTTTTTAATTTATTAATAAAATAAAAATAGAAAATAGAAAATAAATAGTAATTAGTTATTTAGTAAAAAATTAATTGGCAAAAATTGGTTATAAATATATTAATAATGGAATAACAAATAATATATTATTAAACAAATAAGTAATAATTAATATATGAATTATATAATATACTAATTATAATAAAAAGTTTGAAAATAATAAACCATTTTCAGAAAATAACTAAAAATAAAAATCAGAGTTGAAAGTGCCAAATTGTGAGAACTCGAGGTTTAAATTGCCAAAAATAAAGTTCAGAGTTTAAAGTGCCAAATTAAAATAGTTCAAGGTTTAAATTACTAAAAAATAAAATTCAAGATTAAAAGTGCTAAATTGAAAGTGTTCCGGGGGTATAGTGCGAATAACTCTAAAAAATTTAAATTTTAAACGTCAGAATTAAAAATCATAGTTTAATTATACCTTCCAAACGGGCCATAAATCTCTTCGATTTGAGCTCCTACTACTTTGCCACGCAAAAGGAAAACATAAAAACAGACTTGTATTGACAAATCCATGATGACGAGTATACAAAACATGAGGAATTCCTTATATAGTATTCCGCGGCCATTACCGAAAAATTTCCTCTACGGCTCTACTACTTGTGAATTCACACCACTTACATGTGTGACTATAAATATTCAGGACAAAAAGGAGAAAAAAAAAAAAAAAACTTGAAAACCCAAGATATAGTACTTAAAACTGCGACACAGGGAGCGGAATTTTTTCAAAAAGTTCAATCAAAATTCACCAAAATCCTCGGCCAAGTTTATTTGGCAGTGCTGTATTAACTATGCTTCAAACAAACCAGTTCAATCATGGGAAGAAGTTGCAAACATCCTTAACAAAGAAGAATACAAAGGAGCATTTCATCAAACAGTTTATGGGCACAAGAAACAGTTACGTTAAACAAACGTAATACCAACAGAACATGGGAAAATGTGTGTATATATATATATATATACACACACACACACCTATATATACACTCACATATATACATACATAACTCCATAGATTCTAGAGAGAGAGAGAGAGGAGTATACAGACTCAGGTTTGCCAATGATTTTAGCAACAACTTTGGTGGCGTCTTTGAGAATGTCGGAGGCGAGAACTGGGTCAACCGGGACGTTTGTGAAGAGGTTCAACGTTGGCATTCTCTAATCTTTCTCTCCCTTTTCTCTCCTCCTTTTGCTTGCTGTTTTCTAACAGCTAACCCGAAGAAGAAAGTCTTTTGGTTTTGGTTTTGGTTTTCTTTCAAAACCAGATATTCAAGATAACGTCTTCTCTTGTCTTGTATTGTATGCTAACTCCCTTTAGTTTTGAATCCCAAAAAAAAAAAGAGGCCTTTTGGGTTTTTGTTTCAAAACCAGATAATAGCTTTTTCTTCTTTTCTCATTCGGATTTTATATGATCTACAATTTAAACTTGCGTTAAAATCAAGTTCCTTTAGTAGAATAACAAGTTCAAAAATTTTACCTAGTTCATTTTACCGATTTGAATTTTCAATTTTAAGTTTCTATAGTAAAAAGCTCTCAGAAAATGTCACATTTAACTTTTTCTGTTACAATAAAAAACTCTAAAAAAATATCACCTCTCAGTTCAAATTAAAAACTAAAATCCGCAAAGTGAACGAGATCCAAGTTAATATTTAAAAAGGAGGGAGTTAAAGTCAAAATGTAAGAACATTAAAAAAAATAAAAAAGAAAACAGGGCAAAAAAATATGGAAAAAATGAAAATTTTTTTTCTAAAATTATCTTTAAAGTGTAATAATCGCACTTTTTCTCGTACTCTTAATTAATATTTTTTAACTAATATAATTATTTAATTACATAAAATATTAATAAAAATAAATGCACCCCTTTTCCCAAATAAGAAGGCAGATCTTTTTTTGCATTGGGCTCTACCATTAATAGTACGCGCAACACGTGCCGATAGCTACGTTAAATGGTGCAATTTACTATGTTTATTCCCACTTAACCTACTCTGTCATAATTTTTCTTAAATAGGAGGTTTTAAGTTTCACCATGTGGTTTTTATCCATTATTTATTTTTAACAGAAATTTAAATAGAAAGATCAGATGATTGTATTACTTTATATTTTTCACATAAATTATAACAAAATAGGTTAAGTGAGAATAATTTAAAATTTAAGGGGTAAAGTGAGAGTTTTTAAAATTCAGATGGTAAATTGAGAATAACTCTAAAGTTTAGAGAGCATCGGTAATAATAATCCTTTATTTTTTTATGTTGTTTAGTGTGAGTGAGGGAGATTTGAAGGATGATGATAATTGTTTGTCTAATTACGATATTGTCTATTTTATTATTTAATAATAATATATTTTAAAGGGTAAATACTTACTATTTTTATAAAATTAATAATAATAATAATAAAGAATTTTTAAAGTTATATTTATTTTCCTTCAATTTTTGTAAAACTATAATCTGTAAAAAATCTGTATATAACTTAATATGTTAATTGTTGTTGTGGTAACACAAATCTTTAAGAGATAGCAAAGCTTCCAATGAGAATTATAAGAGGTATTTGGTGTGTATGAATCATATTATCAAAAAAATTGATAAAAAGTAATATGATTCGAACAGGAAGCATACATTATTATATTTAGTTATACGTAAGAATTCTTTCTCAAATTCTCAAAAAATTATCATATTTAGTTATACATAAGAATTCTTCCTCAAATTTTTAAGAATATTATTTCACTATGTTTAGTTGTGTAAAGTAATGTGATGTAGTCTTCTTATAAAATCAATACCTTTACATATTTAAAACCATTTTTCTTAGGTAAGATATTGAAGAAAAACTAAATAAATTTTACTAATTGGGTGATAATTTCTTAGATATCTTCCTTCAAATATTCTAAAATATTAAAAAAACGTAAACTTTGCAAAAAAAAAAAAAAAATTATATTTCTATGTCTGTGCCAAGAAAGATATTTTGAATGATTTGAATAAGAGATGAAATCCACTTCTTATATACACTTATTACTTAATAAATAATATATAAATTTAAACTTATCAATTTATTTAGGATTAATTTCAAAAATTCCTCCTGAATTATGATCATTTTAACATTTTGTCCCTTTAAAAAGTAACATCCCTTTCCTCTCTAACTTTGTTTCGTTAACAAGTTTTCCCTTTATGTTAGAATGATTAACAAAAATCGCCATGTGGTGATCTCCGTCGTAACGGGGTCGCGACCTTAATCGTGACGATGAGTCGTCGCGACCTTTGTCGCAACTACCAGGGACAGGTCACGATGGGTTGTTTCGCAACTCCGTTGCGATGAACTCAGTCACCTGGGTCGCGTTGTGATAGTGAACTCAATTTCTATCCTCGCGACAGCAGTGGGTGACAATTTCCGTCGTGATCCATGGTGGTGGAATGCCACCCAACAGCTCCCGCCGTCTCGACCTAATTTTCAGTGATTTCCTCCACGCACATCGTTGACGGCAACGAGTATTCCAAATCTAGTTTCTCTCGCTTTTGTTTTTAATCTGGTGTGCATGGCTCATATTAGGAATGTTGAGTTTGTTTATTTATCCACCGTATGATGCCAATCTGATGGTCAAGAAAGGGTATATGGATATCGAAAAGAAAAGGAGGTATTGTAGTTTTTTCTAGAAAAAAAATGTGTAAATATCATAAACTAATGCCAAATTAGTTATTATTATTTTATTCATTATAATTATTATATAAAAGGATTTCATGAGCAGGAAACAAAATAGTTAATCACCCTTAGGACATTAATCTTATCTAGAGACGAAGCCTCCACGTCCATGAATGCTTCCTTCAAAAAAATAAAAAAAAACCGTCCAAGAAGGGGAAAATGTACAAGAAGAGTTTGAATTATAAGAAAAACCGCAAACAATTATCATAAAAAAACTAACAAACAGAAAAAGAAAAAAAATTGGAGAAATTCTAAGAAAGTAAAATATTAGAAGTTCTAAGAAAGTAAAATATTAGAAGTACATACTTAAACTTTTTGACTTTTCAAGAAACACGTTTTATTTATTTATTTTTGTTTCAATTAGAATCACCATTGAAATTTTCAAAGAATTTAATAAAAAATATTTAGGATTTATGAAAATGGAATTAGTGTTAATAAAGATGTGGGTGTAAGTTTCTTCATTCTTTTGAAACATACTTTCTAATATGATTAATGTGGGTGCATGCTTAATTTTTTCTTTTTCTTTTTTTCTTTTTTTGAAAAGAATAATATTTCTAAATTTCTATTAATAATTAATAAGAGAGAATATTAATGGGCTTCGATGTAATTTTAATGCATGGTAAAATTGTCATACACATAGATTTTGATTGGTGGGGACATTCATGAATTTTGTGGGTGTAAAAATTTGTTATAATTATGACTCAATAGCAAACAAAAATTGTAACACTCCTTAACTCTATCTTGGATACTTATGAAATTTTGTGGTGAGCTTTATGATTATTATGTGTTTTATGATTTTCTCATCACAATGAAAGAGGATTTGGATGTCCTAAGCTCGCGCGTCACCCGACGAAATTATCGTCCGAAGGGTAAATTTTTTCCAAAAATATTAATTGGAACAAAACTTAGTGAATTAAATTATGGATAAAATTTCTAATATCGGATTCTTAACCGGAGCATCAAAATTAATTAAGAGTAGAGTTTTTTTTTATAAAGATTCAATTTTGGGGCCAAATTTGCAATTTTGCCAAAATACGGAATCAAAACGTAATTTTTTAAATATATGGGACCCAAAACGCGATTGTAAAAATATGTTGGTCAAAACAGAAAAGCTAATTGAATTTCAAAAAGTTTCTGATTGGTTGTTTGAGAGTCATCATACACCATAACCAATAGAAATTTAGTTGGGTTAAAAGATAAAATTAAAAAGAGAAAGAGAAGGTGACATATCGATTATTTCCTAAAGTTCGGACATATTCCATTCTCTCTTACTCCCTCTCTTACTCTTTCTCTCAAAAAAAACAAAAGAATCCCGTAACTATGTAGAGGAGTTATAGAAAACCCACAAAAAATCATTCAAAACTCTAATTTTCCATCAAATTTTTTCTCCCAACTCATAGTACTAACACCCCCCTTTGATTTCCTTGAGTTAGAGATGATTTTTGAGCCCTAAAAACCTCTCAAATATTTGGTTCAAGCCCCAATATGAGAATAGAAGATTGTAAATCCATTTTGGTAAGTTGTCATTACCAAAACTTGTTCATTGATCAATTTATTTTAGTGGATGATATTTAACTTCTCCAAATCTACTATTCCAGCTAAACATGTTTCTCCCAATTCAAGCCACGAGTACATCATCAAAGTGAAGCTAAACTTTGTCGTTTCTTTAAGGATGAGAGTCCTCAACCTTTAAAAATCATAGGTTTTAATTAGAATTTGTATTTTGATAATGGAGTTTAATTTTTTATAATCATTAAGTTTATCTCTAGTTGTTTGAAGTTTGTATGCTATATGTTTGAAAAAATGATTATGAATAAGTTTCGGTGATTAGCTATGAAATTTCAGTTTTTCTGGTTATTTTATATATTGTTTTGTCTCAGTTGATATTTTTCTATTCAAGTAGACATATTAAGCTTTAAGTTGGTTTTTAAATCACTTAAAAATAATTTTTCTAGAATTAGTTATGATTTTTACAAGTTCATGTAAAAATATGTCAATTTCTTGACTAGAATTTGTAATATGGATTACGAGCTTTTTTTGATGAACTTAATAAATGTGAAACTTAGTTTATAATAGCTCTAAGAAAGCTCTGTGGGGCTACGTTGATTGGGCTGTGGCCAGTATTTTTTTGATATATCTATAATATATTATGAATATTTTTGTAAGAGTCGACGAATTTATTTTTTACAAAAGATTGTTTGTGATCAACATTTGTGCTATTAAATATGGAGTTGATACTTTGATATTAAAGATTGGTTAAATATGTGGATTTTCTTATAGTTAAATAACTAATTTTGTATATATTTGAATATCTATAAGTATGTATGAAATTTTATTATTATGTTTGATGACAAATGGTTTATTTCGATGACATAAAGTTTAATAAAACTGAGATTTTGGTTGGTTTTATTAAAAATCCAATTGTTCATGCTAGAGTATACTTTTGACAATATCGAAGGATAACGAAAGCTCATGTTATGTGTTCGTGTTCCTTCAATTTTCATACAATAAAATTATATCTATAAGAACTAAGGATTTTAAATTAAATATTTTGGTTTGATGAATTTTTTTTAAGAAAATTAAGGGTATATTATGAATTAAACAGTTGGTTTTGCTTTATTAAGTTATGGACAAGGTTATTAAATTTCAAAGAGTCTTCCTTAACCTTGAACCATGTTTTTCGAAACAATGGGTAAGATTGTAATTACGAGATTTTGATTAAGATATGAAAGAGGAAACAATATGGTTTCCTATTCTTAAGAATTTGTTAGCAACTCTAGAGTTTTGTAATACTCTTAAAAGAATTTTTAACGCTCTAATTAACGATAAATATTTTTTAAAATTAGATGTGCACCTAATCATTGTGCGTGAATCGAACGACGCGTAAGGAGCTTACATTTGGGATATATGAATGCTTAAAGTAACTATAGTACTCATTTACAGCACAAGTGATGCTTACAATTTACTTGTGACTATGTTTGCCATTACTACGTATGGATGCCATGATTGTTTATGACAGTATGAAAGGTGATTATAATTATGCCTCATGGACTATTTTTATTGTTTATCATGCCACTTATAAATTTTCATGATCAATGAACATGACATGGAAATATTCAAATTCCTTGTGAATGTTGTATGCTTAATATGATTATGTGAGCATCTAAGAAACATGTGTGATATATGAAATAGCATGACAAGATAGAATATGATTTTGTTGGCATGATATTTAAGTATGAACATTGGCATATAGTATGATATGATTAGTTTCACATATTAGTGGATATTGCCAGTCCATTAAATGAGCTAATATGATAGTTATATTTAATTAAGTCCGTTAGATGGACTTTATGCTCTGTAGTCTTTGGGTGCGGCGACTCTAGTGGTCATTGGGTCTATGATTTAGTCACAGTGTTGAATTCTATGAGCCTCGACCAGTCAAGAATGGATAAAATCCCGTGAATACTCACGTTACTGCTTATGTGAATGCCAACAGATTGTGATTGCGGTGTGATAGACAAGCCACATATAACTAGTGGTACACTCCTGGAAGCCAAGTTCGATTTGTTAAATGGTACGTGAGGTCTGTGTGTGCGATTCCTTAGACCTATTGGCTTGGAGTCTCGGATAGCCACATGATTGAGCATCAGCCGGCATAAGGCACTCCCACGGGTCCATTAATTCGTGCACGTTAGGATACTAGTCCATTAAGTATGTGATAAGTTATGCACATTGTTATGACATAATAATATTGTGCTGTGAGTTATTATAGAATGATTAGTTCATGATAGTATATGATATGAGGTTATGTTATGAATATATGAGTTTGATATGACATGATAGGACTATAGCATGATAAGACTATGTTGATTTAAAGTATGTATGTCTCTTAGTTAGATTTAATTATGATCATGTTAAATGGGAAAATGTAGATAATATTGTGATTGTGTTGTTTTCTAATGTCTTCTTGATTGTTGTGAATCCCTAATAAGAAGGCAAATATGCGTATGCTAGATTATTAGAGGTATTTATGTGTTTTAGATTTCAGCTACTATCAACACGTTATTGTTGTTTAAATCCTATGCACGATTGTGCTTATAAGAGTACATGACTACTTGAGAAGGCTTCGGTTACGGTAAGAAATTGATTAAGATTTATGATATGGTATGCTTATGGTAATGCTATGTTAAGATTATGATGTATGATATGATGTGATTATGGTTATGGTATGTTAAGATTAAGACTTATGATTATGATTATGATATATTTAGATTACTACTTATGATATATTATCATTATGATTATGGTACGTGTTGCCGTGTGTGTCAATTGCAAGTGCACGATATTGCTAACAAGTAATAAAGTGTGAGTTAAAAGTATCGTTTCCACATGGATAGCATATTTATTAAGTATTAAAATTGAAAATTTTAATTTTATTTGAGTAACCAAATCATGAGTTTTTGAATAAGTTTTACAAAATTTAATTTAAAAATCAAATTAGAAAATAAATAATAACTATTTTTTTTAAACAAGATTTTGATTAAATGATAAAACAATAATTAGGAAAATGCTAGGAATCATGATTTCACCAATATTAATCGGTCTAATCTATTTAAATATCATGATGATTTTGAGATCATACTATATTGATGGTCAAATCTTCTCATATTTTATGTACTTTTTTCCAAGTTATACATAAAATGTGACGACCCTCCTATGAGGCCGCCACCGTAACTTAGTTTTTAACTTGTACTTACTGGGGTTTCTTAAAATTTGCGGAACATTTTTTTTTTTTTTAATATAAGAAAGAATACTTTCATAATTTGTAACAATAATTTCAAATAAGTGAATCACTAAATTTCTTAAAGCTTTTCTTAATTTCAGTTAAGATAAAACGTTCTAAAAATATCTTTCAAACAGAGCAGCATTTGAACTCTTATTTCAAATGCTCTTTAAAAGCCTTTCTAAAACTAGCCAATTCAATCGGGCCATTTAATTTTGACTTTAAAACGGATTTCGTGAGAAATCTTAAATTCAAGTACATCTTAAAGCCCTTTTAAAATCAATCATTTAAATCGTCATGTTTAAAATTTATTTATTTGTTGCATGCTCTGTTGCAACGTTCTAAAACTTAAATACTCAAAACGAGGGTTGTTAGCTACGACCTCGGTTTTCTTAACATACATATGTACTTATACTTTTTAAACATACATGCTTGAAACCTTTAAATCATATATACATATACATGATTTTTCTTAAACTTACTGCGGAAGATAACTGCGGGAGCGTTATCCATTCCCATCTCCACCATTCGTCCGCCGCTTGCCATTGCCCTTCAAGAATTGCTGATAGGTTTCTTACCTACAGCATGAA
>NW_010367729.1:77332-78388 GCF_000414095.1 Morus notabilis
TTACAATACTTAATTTACTTGATTTTATTGAAGGATAATTTACTATAAGGATCAATTTATTAAATCCTCAAAATCTTATTTTCCTTAATTGCCATTACAAATTTGTGCTAAATTGATAATTCATTAATTATCTTATCCTTATAATAAGTCTAATAATTTAGTTAACTAATTTTGGTAATTAATTAACCCTTTTATTCATATACTAAGTATACATAAGTTAGTTAATTAATCTTAGTAATTAATTAACTTCCTTAACCATATTCTAAGTTTTAGATAATTTAATTAATTAGTTTTAATAATAAATCAAATTATCATCCATAATACACTTTTAGTAAACTTTACTTTACCTCACTTTACGGGCTCATAATAGTGTTGAGGTCCATATTTACCGTCGTAAAATTAAGCGTCTAGCGTATCGTTTCTTTACGATTTTCGCTTACATGCTTATTTGAAAACCGTTAAGTTTTATTGAAAAACTATATATGACGTTTAACATAAACATAAACCTAATTCACGAATCTCATAATTAACGTATTTCGTGAAAATCATACGCTTTATATGACTATCTTAATTAAACTGTAAGCAAGGTTTGTACTTGCCTGGATTCCGAGCTAAGCAGTTTTGATAGTATCTCGCTTGTCGTGTCCTCCTGCGTATTCCTCAAAACTAATTTTGGGAAAAGCTGCAAGTACTATGAATGATCCTTGAGGAACATTGTAGCTTTAAACACTCGATTCTGATCTTCACTTGTTTAGTCTGGACCACCTCAATCCACGTGCAATCAGTACTAGACCATTCTTATCATAATTGAATTTGGTTGAATGGACGTTACCATTTCGTTCAGCACGTCGAAACGAGTCGGGATATGGTCTCGGATCATCAAACGGATGTCGATAGCCTGAGAAATGACACCTCACCGGAATATGGCGGCGGCGGCGGCTCCCGGAGAGTTTTTCCGCGGCGGACTTGGATCCTACCCCATATAACTTGACCCTTCTGAGTCCATTGGTGCGGTCAATTTCACACCATTCAGCCTGTAACAGTACCTATCGGGAC
>NW_010367729.1:78777-89572 GCF_000414095.1 Morus notabilis
GTTGGAGGTCGTGCCGCATGTCGTTGAACTCAGCTCGTCGAGATCTTTCTATTGACACCGGCGGTGTCAAAAATGGAGGTCAGAATCTTAACTTGAGTATTTGGCCATTGATGGTTTGTGTGAGAGAAAATGTGAGAGGAGAGAGAGAATGAGCGAGAATAAGAGAAAGAAAGTGCAAGAACCCTAAAAATTTCACTATATAAAGTATCTGATTAAGGCAAAATTACGTGCCTGATCTTATCCTTAATTATTTCCTCTAAACAGATTAAATTTATACTGATTAGAGGTAATTAGTTTAGCTCACGTAAGTTAATCTACTACTTACAGTCCAATATTAATTTCTGAATAATTTAATATTGTTTTATATTCTTACTCGCGTAATATTTCAACCTGTTTCAAGTCTTGAAATTAATTTTAGACTGAACAAATTCTAAATTTTACTTTTCTGCATTCTATCTCGAGAATGACGTTTCTGACAGTGTTAACTCCCGAGCTCATATTGTACCCATCTACTATAGGTATTTATCTTGCGACTTTAACCTAACTGTCTGGCAATTAAGGATTTTTTTTCTTCTTTTAAAATGTCAGTGCATTTTTTTTTATACGCCGCTAACATCGTGCTGTGCTTGGAGATTCTTGAAATTAAGATTCTCAAACTATACTTGTACTGAAAATTATTCCGCCTTAAAATACAGCGAGAATTTATCGATCGAATTTACTTGATCGAAACATGAACTTAACATGAAATTTGCTATAGAATTTAGGAATACATATATTAATTCCATAAATCCTCCATTCACAATATAACATAATATTTTCTAAGAAAATCCTTGGCTTAAAAATACATGAATTGTATTATTTAAGGTCTGAAATTTTCTCAGTCATTACATAAAATATACATTTTTATAATAATATATTATCTCTATATGAATTAATTTACAAAAATGTTTATTAAATTTAAAGGACTAAAAAATGACCGCATAAAATAGGTAGTTATATCTCTATACTACCTCAAATTTTGCAATATTTATTTTAGATCTTTGTTGCAAAAATCTTCTCTCGGTTTCATTTTGAACCTCAACTCATTTAAAAAATTGGCTAGAAATTTAAAAAGCATTATGTTCAAAAATAAATACGTCAACATAAGTATGACAATCATAATAATATTTTTTATAAATTAAAACCTCATTATATGGCTACGTTATTGTCCCGGCAAAAATAAATTTAAAACATAATGTTAATTAACCAAAAATAACAAAATGATTTAAATAACATTTTATAGAAATACAAGAATAATACAGAGTTAATAAAAATACTGATGGTGGATACAGTTACTGATCTTAACTTGAGATACTCATTACAGGATCTAGAAACTCCTCCAAAAACTATCTAAAAAACCTAAGCTATTTGTTCTACCAACTTATTCTGAAATTTAGAGTGAGGATTTCTGATGAAGGATGACTTTTAGGGCAATATGCTAGAATAATTATCCAACAAAGTGAAATTAGTAAAATGACCTTTTTCTATTTTTTATGAAGAAAGACACTTACTCATTTTTTGTAAAAAGAGGTCATTTTACAAATAAAAATTTTTGAAAAGTTATTTTACTAATAAAACTTTTCAAAAGAGTTATTTTTACAAAGGCCTCTGATTTTTAGGGCTAAAGACATGCCTATTTATAGGCTTAAATTCAGACTATATTAGGAAAATAGTAGGAAATAGTCTAATATGAAAAGCTTAAGAAAGTATATAGGTCAATTTTTAGTTATAGAAATTAATAGGCCATAATTTGTCAAGTTATGATTCATAACCAGATAAATTATGGACAAACTTGTCAAGTTATAGTTCATATCCAGACAAGTTATTAACAATTATGAATAATAACTTATCAAGTTATAATTCATAACTAGACAAATTATAGACAAAAACAGTAATCTAACCTATTTATTAACTTATATAAATTATTGACCTATTAATTTTAATTCATCTCAAAGCCTATTTCTCTCTTTCTCTTACTATATTATTGCAAGTGTCCAGCCCACTAACATTTTTTATATATTTTTTCTTTTCTCTCTCTTTCGGCGCAGGTGGAGCTAGCTGGTATGGGCTCATATGGACACGTGTCGCACAAGGGTAGAGGCACGAATTTTCTCCCCGACAGGATGCCACGTGGCAGTACGGATTGGACGGAGCATGTGTCGCGGAGCAGTGCATCGACATGGTGGGACCCGCAATCTGAGCGACGCGCTTTCTGTCGGCTGTGGCTTGCACTCGTGCATCTGGGCCGTCTTCAGTGCGCTGCAACTGCCTGAATTTAAGTCCGAAAATAAAAAAAATTAATATAAAAATATATATTATGACCGAATTTTATATAGTATTTGAAATACCGAATGTGGTTCAAATTTACCAGTTTTTATACGTTTTAATCTAAATTTCAAGTACTACTTAGATAAGAATAAAACACACAAAATTAAATAAAAATACACTAAAATAAATTAAAAACACACCAAATTTATTAAAACTAAAATAAAACAGAATAATTTAAAACTTAAATAAAAACACGTAAAAGTAAATTAAAATCTCGAGAATTAAGCCGATTTTTGTACAGAATTAGAAGTAAAATATCTTTATTTCATAGAGTTATCACACCTTCAAATTTAAGATTTTTCTTGTCCTCGAGCAAAAGAAAGATAAATACACAAGTTTGATAAATGAAAATGGTGATTTCTAAAAGATTATCCTCAAAAGGTTATTGCAAAAGATATAACTCACAAAAACACAAATTTTGAACAACAATTGAATCTAATCTAAAAGCGAGTAAGTTTTAATTGAATACTCCGTGTGTGTGAATGATCCTTTCTCACTTGACTTAGCATGTTATTCAGATAAATTAGTGTGAACAAAGAATACAGATGATAACAAGTCCCACAAGTTTATTTGTCATTCCTCTCTTCACTAATGTCGACTAACACAACACTAAGGATTACCGTTTGGTTGGATGATTCGTTCTCTGATTCGAATCATGGTTCATGGTTCGCTACAGTATTTTCTCTCACAAAAAACACACGTAAATAAAAAATGGTTCTAATCCATGAACTAAACGGGCTTATTAGGCTTGCAATATTTGGCTAAGGTGAAGGTATGGTAAAGGAAAATTTGACTCAGATCACACCTTAACTCTCAATTACTTCTCAGCTCATGCAGAGATTACTAGTAGCACCCTCAAACTCGTTTCTTACCTTCTTTTATCACCCACTTTTATCTTATTTTTGTGTTTAAGTTCCTACATCCCTTTTATTTACTTGACTACAGAATTTCGGATGTAAAACTCAATTTTCTCCCCCCTTTGTTTTTTTAAGCACATCAGGCTACCCAACCTCCCATATACATCATAATTTCAAGGTATTACTCTGAAAAATCAACGTACAATGGTGTAATAGTGGGGAATTATCAAAAGCTAAACAAAAATATGGTTAACAAAGAAAAGATAACTATAAAGTTCAAGAGGGTGAACTAAGGATAAATGTGTATTATGATAGGCTCGAAAAACTCAAACGATCAAAAGATGACATAAACCATTTCCTTAGTATAAGGGTAGTTTAGGATTTCGCCTCAAGAGAAAATCAGACAAAAATCATTTCCTTAGTATAAGTGTAGTCCAGGATTTCACCTCAAAAGAAAATCAGACAAAAATCATTTCCTTTGTGTAAGTGTAGTCCAGGATTTCACCTCAAAAGAAAATCAGACAAATTCTAGAACTTGAAAAATTAAAAGTATTCACACTTACAAAAACTTTCTCTAGATAAATTTGATAACTTTAAAAAATAGAGATATTTTACTTCTAATTTTTTGTAAAAACTGGCATACTTATCGATTTTTAATTTATTTTGGTTTGCTTTAATGTATTTTGATTTTGGTTTTATAAGATTTTTATTTATTTTTGTGTGATTTTTATGTATTTTTATTTTAATTTATATAAATAAATATTTACATAATATATATATATGTGTGTGTGTGTGTTTTTGTGTGCGTGTACATATATAACAATATAATATTATTATAAATAAATAAATAAATAATATATATTATATTATATTAGGTTTTTATATAATATAAATATAATAATTCCTATTTTATGTTTATTTTATTTTCAGTTTGAATCACATCTGTTAGATTGAAGCACTTGGACAGTGAGGATTGGAAGTGCATTACACTCTTCGGGGTAAGAGAGTGAGCCGACAAGGAAACATTAGCGGGCCTCACATGTTGGAAAGCATCTTTCTAGTGTTTGTTCCCATGAGAACCATTCTATGTGAGCTTACTTTCTCCTACCAATCCAGTTGCGCCAAGTGTCATACTTATTAGGTCAATGATCCTGATTAATTTGAAATGTTTGTTGAATTCTAATGGCCAATAGAAATCCAGTTTCACGTAGTCCTTGCTGCACTAGGTTAAGTCCAAAATATTATATTCTCAGGGTGATGTCTTGTGTTTGCTCCCATGAGAACCTATATATGTGAGCATGCTTTCTCCTACTGATCCAATTGCGCCACGTGTCATGCTTATTAAATTAGTGGTTCAGATCCATTTGAAATATTTATTGATTTCTGATGGCCAATAGAAATTCAGTTTCAAGTAGTCCTTGCCGCACTGGATGAAGTCCAAAATATTTGATTCTCAGGGTGATTTTGGAGAAGGCAACTTACAAAACTCCGTGACTCTACAACAACCATGAATTGGACTCATCTGCATTCCAAGGCCTATAAATAGGCTTCTTAGGCTTCTTCCCTAACTCTTCAAATCATCCCTTCAGCCTTAGAGCTCTTTAGAATAAAAAAAAAAAGAAAAATCATTGTTTTAATAATTCTTAATTTAAATTTCAAAGTTTGTAATTTTTAGTTTTTAAGTTTGAATTTTGGAGGAGAAGTTTTGAGTCATGTTAGGAGATATTCGAAACAGATCAGAAACTGTATTCGCCACTAGTGTTTGTACTAAAACTCTGCTTTTATTATTGCTATTATGAAAATGTTATTTGAATTTTTTGTACTGTGTTACTTTAATTATAATTATGTTTTAAATTTAATTTTTGTTTAGATAATGACGTATGCATATTATGAGGATTTAATTTGTTTAAACCTTATTGTGATTGTCATACTTGTGTTGACATATTTATTTCTGAGCATAATGCTTTCGAAATTTCTAATTAACTTTTTGAATGAATTGAGGATCAAAATGAAACTGAGAGGAGATTTTTGTGATATAGCTCTGAAATAAATATCATAAATTCTGGGATAGTATAGAGATATATCTATCTATTTAGAAGTAACACCAATTGCCAACCTATTTAGACGAGACAAAATTGAAGAACTCGGAGTAGGAAAGTCACAAACAATCCCATTCATTATCAAACCACTTGCTCTTGAACTGAAGCCAGTTCCATCCCATCTCAAGTGTGCATTTCTAGGGGAAGCGTCCACTCTACCGGTAATTTTCTCATCATCCCTAAGTGATGAAGAAGAAGAATAAGAAAAGTTGTTGCGCATCATGAGAGAACACAAGATTGTCCTAGGGTGGTCTATTGCTGACATCAAAGGAATCAGCCTACCAATATGCATGCATAATATCTTAATGGAGGAAAACTGTAAACCAACAGTGGAGCATCAAAGACGCCTGAATCCAAACATGAAGAAAGCCGTAAAAGCTGAATTACTCAAGCTGCTCGTTGCTGGAATCATCTACCTAATTTCTGACAGTTCTTGGGTAAGCCCTGTACAAGTAGTACCGAAGAAAGGAGGTATGACCATTATCAAGAATGAAAATAATGAGATCATCCCCACAAGGACGGTCACAGGATGGCGAGTCTGCATCGACTACAAATAGCTACATTAAGCGACCCGAAAGGATCACTTTCCTTTGCCATTCATCGATCAGAAGCATGATAGACTTGCTGGCCACCCTTATTACTGCTTCCTTGACGGTTACTCTAGTTACAATCAAATTCCAATTGCACTTGAAGATCAAGAGAAGACCACCTTTACTTGTCCTTATGGTACGTTTGCTTTCCAGAGGATGCCATTTGGTATGTGTAATGCCCCTGCCACATTTCAAAGGTGCATGATGTCTATTTCTCAGACACGGTGAAAAAATTCATTGAAGTCTTCATGGATGATTTCTTTGTCTTTGGAACGTTGTTCGATGAATGTTTATCAAGCCTATCCCTGGTGTTGAAAAGATGTGAAGAGAGAAACCTAGTCATGAATTGGGAAAAAATGCCATTTCATGGTACAAGAAGAAATTGTGCTAGGACACTGGATTTCTGCCAAGGGAATCGAGGTTGACCGAGCCAAGATCGAGATCATTGAGAAGCTGCCGCCACTAACTCTTGTAAAAAGTGTTAGAAGTTTCCTCGGACATGATGCAGGTTTTCACCACTGATTCATCAAAGACTTATCACAAGTAACAAAGCCTTCAACTTGTTGATATGGTATGATTATGGTTATGGTATGTTGAGATTAAGACTTATGATTATGATTATGGTATGTTAAGATTATGATTTATGATATCTTATAATTATGATCATGGTACGTTAAGATTATGATTCTTATACGTTTGAATATGAGTTACGAAAGTCAAAGTAATAGTCAACTGATAACATGAATATTTAATACGATGAGTTTATGAATATTTGAGTATAATACACTCCTCTATGAAACATGTTAGGAGTTAGTAGGAAGCATGTTATATTATGATTACTTATCGGTTGGTAGAAATTATGAATTTTTGACTATGTATATTGAGAAAAATTACGAGTACTTGAATTAAGTATTCAAATTAATATCATTTATGTCTACATTTATGTTCATGTCTCTTTTCTGCTAAGGAATTATTGTGTTGCATTGCATCCATATTTAGAGTAGCTAGTCTACTCGCTTATTGAGATTTCTAGCTCACTAGGATTTCTTGTGTTGTAGGAAAAAGGAAAGAAAAATGTTAAGATAGAAGCTCAGTCATCGGGGATGCGAATTGAAATGAATGTGCATATGGGGATAAGACTTGTAGTGGTCAAACTTTGATATTAATTTTTGAGAGTTGGCCTTATGGCTTCGGTATGATTTCCGCAAAATTATGTTTTTAATTAAAGAACTCCTTTCAAGCACATTTCTCTTTTCAAATTTTAGATCCATGTTTTAATTAAGAATTTGTAAGCTTTTAAAAGTTTAAATATTCTGCATTATTATGACTATTACATATATATATATATATATGTTTATATGTAAAAAAAAGAGATCCACAAATATGGTATGATATGTATGTATGTGCATTATGTTTTTCCATCACCATTCATCGCCGGCCTAGCATAGTAGGTGGCTAGCGACGGGTTGTGACAAAAATGCCCCATCATTTTTGCACAAACACACCTAAAAATGACTTGTTGATTGGTATGTTTAGAGGTGTAAGTTTAGGTTGTCCGGCCCAGCCGTCCCATGCCTAACAACCCGAAGGAAAATTTCAGGTCAGCCAGGCCCTAAGCTTAAAAAATTTAGGGCCAGTCTGGAATTTTATAAGGTATTTTAAAAAAAAATTACAAATATTATGTTTGGCCAGGGTCGGGCCGGCCCTAAAGGAGAGAGGGTCGGCCCAGCCCGACCCCAATAGTGGCTAGCCTCTGGCCGGACGTTTAGTCCGACCTTAAATTGTAGCTCTAGGTATGTTCAACCCTAAATTATTTAAGTTTTAATGTTTAGAGATTCCATTAATTGATATATGTTATTGCTTGAACTAACTTGTCAAAGACCAAAATTTTAGGGTTCTAAATATTAAACTAAAAAAATTAAGAGTCCAACTTGTGGATTCTAATATGTTTGTTTCACAACTCAAGTTAAGAATTTGAGTTGTGTATTTGAGAGAAAAACACTAGTAAAAAAGTTAAATTTAAAATTTTATGAGAGAAAATACTGTAATAATAGAACTTGAGTGGTGACTTAAGTTGTGAAAAAAATAATGTGGTACTTTACCCTACATTTACGGACAAAACTTGTTAAAAGTTTTGACTTTGCCTCATAGACTTCAAAACATGCCTATATTCTCCCCAAAAGAAAATGAAAATTTAACAAAAATGTTCAGCCTGCCAACTCTAACAAAGAATTGGACTTCTTTTTTTTTTTTTTTTTGCCACGGCAATAGGAGAGAGAGAGACGTGATTCTTTAGTATTTTTTATTGGCAAACAAGATTCTTCAATGATGCCATCTAGGAGTTCAGATCTACGTACAACAGTAAAAAAGAAGAAAAAAACTATCCCTTAAAAAGAATGGACATTGTTCAGTTCGCTAACACACTGATAGACTAAGTTTTTTATATGTATAATTTATAAAAAATCATAAAAATTAAAAAATACGCAAATCGTTAAAAAATCTAGCCTATCGATACATCAAGTATTAAAAAATCTCCCTACAAAGAATCCATATTTTATTGCTAGTTGTCTGTAGTTTATCTCAGATCAAAAGATAAGAAAAATGGTATTCAACCCGACAGGAATAAATCCCCGGTTTTCACAAATGACGAGCCATGCTAAATATCTTGGTGATTGCTGCTATAGATATTAAACCATACAAGCAAGACAATAAAACTAACGCCATCATTTTAAAGTATTTGATTGAGGTTTTTTTTTTTTTTTTTTTTCCTTGGAGTGCAAGTTTGATCGAGGCTGTTACAGCATTGCAAGTATACAAAATATTCATGGAGAGAATAAAGCCAAAAATGTTTCATACAACCAGTACTTTTTAAGTAAAAAAAAAAAAAAAAAAGGTTATGGCTTCAAAAAGAGAAAAATGGTCAAGAATTGTTGCTTTTGACGAATTCAGGTAGTAACCAAGAGATAAGCAAGGCCGTTGAGGTGTGTAACAATTTCAAATCCTTGAAGCTTCGAACTTCCATATCCTCTAGCAATTAAAGTGATTGGAACCTGTTGATGAATGAATACAAAATTAAAACCAAAAAGGACGGTGATTAAATTGCTATATACGCTAAATTCGCTAAACAATTTTTAAAAAAACGCAGAGCCTCCTAAACAAAAAGCGGGAACTACGCCACTAAGAGCGCGAATGAAAGTAATAAAAGATCTTTGGACACAATGATGGAGTTTCAAGCATATAAGAGTAGAGCCTCCTGTAGGAGGCAATCAGATTCCCTGCCCAATTTTTGGTGTTATAAAATTCTAAATAATGTTTAAGCAACCATACTATATCACGTCATTTAATGGACTCAAACAGAAAAACACGTAAAAGTCGGTTAAAAAGTATTACAACTTTTTAAAAGACACGAGGTTAGACACCATTTGGGACATCAAAATTGGACATGGGATCTAGTCTACAAAATCTGCTCAACTGATGAACAAGAAGAAGGTTGAGGAAGATCGTTATAGAAACGAATGGCATGAACATGTTTCGGTTACGCATATGGTTTCTATTCATAGGAAATAGACACAAACAACATGCTCACATTGATCAACACGCTTGACCAATTAACGTTGATACTATTCTTGTCAGCCAGGACCAGAGTTCTAAAATCCTTATTGACGAAAGGAGAGAGAGCAAATACATCCATTGAATCTCAAAAAACAAAGGTCACAATAAACAGTAAAGAAAAATATTAATAAATAAAGAAATAAGATAGAGTACGCATTGAATGACAATAAACAATAAACAACCAAATGAAACACCTGGACAAAAGCAATAAAAAATTCACAATAAAAACTCACAAATGGCAATGATATCATGAAATATAAACACAGACTATAGTAGTTCAAAAGTGCAACTTTACCTCTTCAATATGGTAGCCTTTTCTTGAAGTCCGAACTATCATCTCCATCTGAAAGACATCAATTTCGAGCACCGATTTTCTATAAAGCCTTCATGAGATGGCCAAAAGTGTTAAGCTGTAAATCATGATGAGACGAAACACTATATTCCTCAATAGTAAGAATCAGAAAGTATAGCGGGAAGATCCAGTCAAATCTTTCCGCTAAGTATACTTCCACCAATTTCAAACTATATCCTGAAGAGGGTAACAACTATCAGGATTTGGGTATAAGAAATTCTGAGCTACAACATAGCATCAGAAGCTGTATTTTTCCTTGCCTAAAGATGAACCCAGACAACTACTGTGGCTGCATAACAAGAAGCAAAAAATAAAATCAATAAAACCCCAAAAATAATTCAAAAGAGGAAGTGCAATGAATAGATTTGGAACAACGAGCACCAACAAATGGGACATACCAACAAGACCCTGAAAAAGCTTACATATATAAATAAGGCCACCTAAATGTTTCTAGAATTCTTGGAACGCTTACATGAACAAGAAAATCCAACAAATTACTTATGTAGATACTCAGCAAAAGTTAAAGATCACGCACCTAGATGAAGGTTCATCACGCACTCACTAGCAAACAAAATATCACCTCCGAGTACAAATCATGTTGCGAGAAGGCAAGACATTTTGTTCTTGCTCCCCATTGTTACGACTTCAAAAATGCCACCCCTTAGCACGCCAATATCTCCTTGCATTATCCTCAAGACGGGCATCCTTAAGCTTCAAAAATAGCTTGTAAGCTATTTCTACTTTATTCAAAGCAAGCAATTTGTTATTTAGCTTGCTGCAAATCAGCCTGCTTGGACAGAATCCTTTTCGCAAACACTCCTCCATCACAAGCACGGCATTTTCAAGCTGCCCTATGTTGCAAAGTCCATTAATAACATACTCATAAACTTCCACATCCGAAGAATAACTGCATTCCTG
>NW_010367729.1:89616-107447 GCF_000414095.1 Morus notabilis
CATCTCGTTCCAAATGTTCAATAACATCCCACATTTACCAAATCGAGAAAGCCGTATAAGCAATAGTTTATAAGCACTCAATGAGATTCTACACCCAACTTTTTTAGCTTTCTTGTACACCATCATAGCTGCATGAGGAGGACCATAGCTACACAAAGGTTCAATAAAGGAAGTTACAGTCCCTGTACTGGGGACAACTCCTCTGTCCAACATTTCATCAAACAATTCAAGTGCGTCCGCCACTCTCCGAACTTTCAGAAAAGCACCAATCAATTTGGTGTAAGTATCAATGCTTGGCTCACAAGCACTACTCAACATACTGTTGTAATACTTCACACATTCATCACAATCTCCGACAGCTATATAATTAGAAATCATAGCATTGTAAACACTAGAGTCTGGCACCCAACCATTCTTCTCCTTCATGTCCTCAAAGATTTTAACAGCATCATCAATCCGACCGGCCCTTCCTAAACCCTCGATAAGGTTACTGACAGTTGAACCATCGGGATCGATCCCATCTCCTACCATCATTTCCAAGATCCTCTCCATTTCACCAACTCTACCAAATCTACACCATCCACTCATAACAATATTGTATGTAGCACCATTGAAGGGTATCTTCCCCTTCATTGAATGAAGAAGGGAATTCGCAGCCCCGACATGGGATCGCCTACACAGACATTCGAGAAGCACATTCAAAGACTCGGTATCGCAATCCAAACCGAGTTCGTCTAGGTTCCGAAACGTTCGAATTGCTTTGGAAACTTGCCGAGCCCTAACTAAACTATCCATTACAATTTCTAGGGTCTCTAGGTTGGGATTGACTCCTTCAATCCTCAACTGATGCAAAACTTCTACCATACAATTAAGGAACTTTCTTCTACCTAATGCTTTGAGGATTATATGATAAGTATCAATATCTTTCGAAATCGTGGGCTGTCTAATCGCCCAATTGAAAAACATAACCATTTTCTTGTCATCTAAATTCCCCCGATTCACTACCTTACCAACAACTTCAACATTCAATTCGACGTCAACATCAGTTAAAGCCTGCTCTATTGCAGTTTTACCTCTCAAATTCTGCAGAAACACACCGCGCAATTTCTCCTCCGGCAATAAAAATCCATCCGCCGCTCTGGTGATCTCCACTCGTTTCTCCGAATTTCCCCGTTTATGCAGGTCTGAAGCTGGAGTGCCGCGCAAAACTGGTAACAGATCAGCGAGTTCATCAAGAACAGAGCGCTCGTCAATAACACATTGATTTCTTGTCCGATATTCGTTGTTCGGCGTATCAGATTGCCCATCGAGGCTCGAAAATGGAGATGATAGAATTGGTGAAGGAAGGTAGGGCAAAAGGAACCTGCGTCTGCTGAAACTCATGGACTGAACCGCCGAGAAACGCCGAGAAATGCCAGGAAACGCCATGAAAAATATTTAAAATGCTTTTAGTCTGACAGAGCAAGAGTGAATTGGTGAGAATTTGATGCAAATCGTCCGGTTCAACTCAGTTCCTTTAATTTCCAAGTTCTGCAATCAAAGGCCATTTGCGAGGGAAAATGACATTACGTCAAAGTAACCAAACTGAAATGAGAATATTATGAAGGGTGTTTGCGTGTTTGCCCGTCAAAATATTTGGAATTGGTAATTCCCCTTTACATTTTTAATCTTTCTAAATTATTTAGGGTAATTTGCACGAATGATCCTTAATTTTTTTAAAATGTGACAGTTTAATTTTTTTTTTTTTTAAATTTGTCATTTTTATTTTTTTTTTTTTTAAATTTGTCATTTTTATTTTTTTTTTTTTTAAATTTGTCATTTTTATTTTTTTTTTTTTTAAATTTGTCATTTTTATTTTTTTTTTTTTTTAACGAAACGAACTCTAACCTATTTAAAAATGTGCAATGTCGTCATTTCTGTCAATTGTCGTCCAAAAGATAATGGTGCAGTGCATGTGAGAACCACGTCGCCTATGTTGTTAGGGTATATGTGTAAAATCACATGTTGGGAGAATTGAAGTTGATTTCATCACCTACAAGTTAGGGTTTGTGAATTTTCTTCTTTGATTTGGGGCTGCTGGGCTGAAATTGCTGCAATGGAAGAAAACCCATTGTGTGATTCTGAAGCTGAATTGTGCAATGGAAGATTCTGAAGGTGACGACTTCACATGGCCTTTCAGATTTCTTTTTTTAAGAAACATATAAAAATCACGTGATCACACTTAATCTTCTCTTTTTCTATCTATTTTTAATAGAAATTAAAATATAATTAGTTAAGTGTGAACAATTTAAAATTCAGAAGACAATAAGTTTTTAAAGTTCAATAGACAAACTAAGAATGACAACAGAATTTAGGACACCAGTGAGAATAATCTTTATAAAATTTTAAGAGAAACGCCACCTCATGTATAAAGTGAGCATATGTTTTAAGGAATGATACTGAAATTTTGGGGGGTTTTTTTTTTTATCTCTGTTAGTAGAAGTTGTAGCAAACTTACCGGCATTAATGCTCCTCCGCTGTGCTGAAAACCATTGATCCCGATCTCAAAATTGATTATGAAATATTAATATTTTCATTCATGTTTACGTATGTCGATATTAACTAATATATAGAAAAGGATTTCCTACAATCACTTATAATCACTCTCATTTACAATCACACCCAATATACCCACAATTAAGCCAATCTCACAGCTAATATACAACAAGGTAATCATACTAAGAAAGAAAGTAAAAAATCACAAACGATTCTCTACTAATCTTTTTGAATCTTAACACTCACCCTCAAGATGGTGCTTACATATCACACGTGCCTAACTTGCCTAAAAAAGAGGAGACTACTTTGGTAAGGATGCCGGCTAGCTGATCTTCTGATTTTGTCCTAGGAAACTCCACAATCTTTTCATCTAACTTCTCTTTGATGAAAAATTTGTTCACCTTGACATGCTTTGTACGATCATGTTTTACTAGATTATAAGCAATGTCACATGCTGCTTTATTGTCACAAACAATCAGATTGATTGCCTAGATAGGTAACCCAAATCATGTAAGAGGAGTCTTAGCCACAATGCCTCACAAAGTCCTAATGCCATGCTTCTAAATTCAACTTCTACACTTGAGCGAGCAACAACATTTTGTTTTTTACTTCTCCATATCACAAGATTACCACCTACAAAGGTAAAGTAACCAAAGGTAGATCGCCTATCATCCACAGTACCGACACAATCAGCATCAGTATATACTTTTATACTCTGGTGATCAATATTTTTGGTGAACAAGATTCCCTTCCCAAGAGCACTCTTCGAATACCTCAAAGTGCGCATGACTGCATTCATATGTTGTTCTCCAAGATTATGCATGTATTGACTCACCACACTTAATGCATAAGCAAGATCTGGTCTTGTATGCACTAAGTACATTAATCTCCCTACGAGCCTCAAGTATCTTCCTTTATCAGCAGGTATTTGATTGGGTTCAACACACAATTCTCGACCTTCTTCTATTGGTGTATCAATGGGTTGACATCTTAACATTCCAGTATCCTGTAAAAGATCTAAGGCATACTTTCTTTGAGATAGAAAAATTCATGTGTTTGATCGAGAAACTTCAATCCCAAAAAAGTATTTTAAAGGACCAAGATCTTTCATTTCGAATTCTCTAAACATATAATTTTGTAGAGTTTTGCTTTCTTCAGATCATTTCCTATAACTACCATGTCATCCACATATACGATAAGTGATTTAATCTTACCATGTTGCTTCTTCAAGAACAAAGTGTGATCTGAATTGCTTTGATGGTAGCCAAAATCTCTCATTGATTTTGTGAACCTTCCACACCATGCTCTCGGGGATTGCTTTAACTCGTGTAATGATTTCTTCAATTTGCACACCTTTTGACTCTGCTTTTCTAACACCATGCATCATGGTGGAAGATCCATGTATACTTCTTCAGACAACTCACCATGTAGAAAGGCATTCTTCACATCAAACTGTTGTAACGGCCAATCCAAGCTTGCAACTAAAAACAATAATACTCGAACCGTGTTGATCTTAGCTACAGGTGTAAATATCTTTTTGTAGTCGATCCCATATATTTGAGTGTACCCTTTTACTCTTAGTCTTGCTTTAAAGCGTTCAATACTACCATATGCCTTGTACTTCACGGTATAAATCCAACGACACCCAATTGGCTTCTTTCTTGGTAGACACTCCACGAGTTCCCACGTCTTATTTTTCTGCAATGATTTCATCTCTTCATTCATGGTTGCTTTCCACCTTTGATCAGCTAAGTCTTCCTGCACACTGTTAGGAATATCTATAGTAGATAATTGAATTTCAAATGACTTATTTGATTCAGACAAACGATGGTTAGACACATAGTTACTCATGGGATATCTGACTTTACTAGACAATTCAGGTTCATATGTGGGTTTAGGGATACCTCTCGTGTGACGTTGTGGTAACTATCTTCTGTGTGGCTCGGGAACATCTTCTGCAAGCGATTAGTGTGGTATGTCCGACAGAGAAGGGGCTATATTTTTAAAAAACTTGGTTACAGATTGAGTTGGAGATAAATCCACTTCTTCAGTTATTGGGTGATCATCACCACTTTAGTCCAATGTTATACCACTTAATTCCAATTCACCCATTTACTGATTTTGTCCAGGTTGTGAGTCATCACCACTAGAATCTAATATTATACCACTTATATCCAAGTTGCCCAAATCCTAGTTTCCATTTTCATCATACTCTAGAGTCATAATTTCCTGCTGGTACTCCCCCCTGAAATTTAGGCTCGGAGAAGTACATTGTATCTTCATGGAAAACAACATCCATCGTGATAAACAGTCGTCGTGTTGGAGGATGATAACACCAGTATTCTTTTTTATGCGTGGCATATCCAACAAAAATACATCTCAATGCTTGAGGAGTTAACTTGGTGCGTTGAGGCTTGTAGAGGTGTACAAACACCACACATCCAAAGACACGAGGGGGTAAATCTAGAACATATGGGGAAACAACTGCTTTGGTGAAGGTCTCGAACAATGTTTTGAAATTAATGGTGCTGGAGGGTACCCAATTGATTAAATCGGCTGCATAAGTGAAGGCCTCCCCCCAATAAGGTAATGGCATGTGAGCTGCAATTAACAAGGCCCGGACAACCTCCAACAAGTATTGATTTTTGTGTTCTGCAATCATATTCTGTTCGGGTGTGTTGGAACAAATAGTGTGGAGTATCATTCCTCGTGCTTCTAAATATTGTTAAAAATCAGTACTCTGAGAACTTGAATCTTTGCCTTGTATTGCGTTTCAACTCTTTTATAAAACTTTTGGAATATTGAGTTCACTTCACTTTTGGATTTCATCAAGCACAATCATGTCATCCTAGTATAATCATCAATAAAAGTGACAAACCAACATGACCCATCCAAAGTAGTGACTTTAGATGGACCCCAGACATTAGAACGAATACACATTAAAGAAAGTGGACTTTTATTCAACAATAATAGAAATAAAGCACGATGGCTTTTTGCTAGTTCACAAACATCACACTGGATACTAACTTTTGCTAGTTGTCAAAATTTTCACAAAATTTTTGCAATATTATCCATAATATATTAATTTATACGCAAATAAATTAATCTAATTAATTTATTTACCTAGCAAACTATTAGGTAGATAACTTGAGTTATTTGACCACGAACAATCCTCGCTCCAAGCTTTCTGGAAAAATCCGAATCTTTCTCGTCTATTCCTTGATACCTGCAAGACCTAGAGTGTGGACTCTAATTTAGAATTATAGGATTGATCACTTACTAATTTTTTCTTCCATCAATATTAACACATGTATGAGGTGGAACTGGAAATGGAAGAACTATTCTTCTCTTTTTCTCTCTGGTTTCACTGTTGTCACTAGAATGTTACACGTTGTTAAAAAGAATGTTAAACGCCTGTAACAACTATGTTACACGCTTATCTCATAGTGGAAGGGAGAAAAATTATGTTCTCTAATTTTCTATTGTCTCCTATTGATAAGGCTATTGAGTCTTATAGATTTTAGTCAAAACTATAAATGGGAGTCTTCTAATAACTCATGACTAAGATCGTTCTATATATGACCATCGGTAGACTCAATTAGAATTTCTATACTTAACGAAAATTATTAGAAATTCGTATTGTGTCTTGTCCCGGTCCTACATAATCTCATTATGTAAAATACACTCATTCGATATCCCTCCATATCAAACAAGGCCTAACTCAATTCTAAGCATAAGTAATGCCAACTAATGTTCTAATAGCCTTGCTTAGTGACATATGGCCAAGTCTCAAGACTTCCTTCACTTTGCTTCAAGTGCTCTTGAAGTAATCTAGAAGGTTAGGAACAAGAAAGTTTTTCAAGGAGCAGTGTTCATTTCAATTAGGGCATGTTTAGTGTACCGTATTGTATTGTATTGTATTATATCCTATAATATTGTATCATTTTTATACAATACGGTATTTGGTTGGTGATATTATTAAACATTAAGCAATACAATGTATTCTATTTACGTATTAGTTTGTAATAAAGTAAAATTTAGGCCTAATCATAACTTAATTCAACTCTAATATCAACCTAAACCCAACATTTGGAGGAAATAAGGGAGAAGGTAGAGTTGCTACATAAGGGTCTTTTGTAAAAAAAATTTAAAAATGGATCAAATTATAATTTTCAAAAAATTAAAGGGCAAAAATAAAATTTTTAAAAAGTTGAGGGGTCAAAATATAATTTTAAAAAATTGAGAGGTCAAAACATAATTTTTAAAAAAATTTAAGAGTCAAAATATAATTTTTAAAAAGTTTATGGGTCAAAATAAAAAATATAAATCAAATATTACTCCAGTCTCGAAACTTAACCCTAACATCGTTCTAAAATTCAATTTTGAGCCTTAATATTTATAAAATATTTTAATATAATATTTTAAATTAAATTACATAATACAGTATAGTACATAAATTTTTTTTTTATATTAAATATCACACTTCATATTATATTAATTTTAAATCTCATATTAAATTATAGAATATATAAATATCACCAAATATTATCTTATTATTAAATAATGCAAATACATAGTGCTTATAAACATGTCCTCAAGTTCGATTGCGATAAGCTTAAGCAAGAGTTGGACTTCTCTGAATTCTTATGGATAAGTAGAAGATGCAATTTTGCAAGTCGTAACTTAGCCAAGTGGAGCAGAGCTCCTCTCTTTAGTTTTTTAGTTTTCGTTTTGTTTCTTCTCTTGCTTTTCTCTCTGGTTTCGCTTTTCTTTTCTGCTTTTCTTTTGGTTGTTGTTGTCTAGGCTTGTTTTGCCTTGGCGTCCTGTTTTGGTTGCCTTTGGTGTTTCTGTCTTTGAGGCTTTCTTGGGTTAACAAAGGCTTCGTTCGTTTCGCTGATTCGAATTAAGATGTGATTTTATGTGAGAACTTTTTACTGTAGCAAAAAAGTTAAATGTGACTATTTGTGAGAGCTTTTTACTGTAGCAAAACTCAAATTTTAAACTCGAATCAGCGAAACAAACGAAACAGAAATCAACCTTTAGCAAAAACAAAAAAAAAACAAAAAAACAAAAAACAAAATTATTATTATTATTTTGTTTTTTTTCCCCATCATTTTCCTTGTCATTGTATCAAAATAATTGTCGTTTCATTTTTTTTTCCTTCATTTTCCTTAACATTGTATCGAATGATTGTCGTTTCGATTTTGATATCGTTTGCTTTCTTTGTTACTTTGCCCTTCTCCATCTCTCTTTGCTCAGTTGCCCTATTTGATGTCGTTTGGTCGCTCACCCGCTTTCTTTCTTGTCCTTTATCTTCTATCGTCGTTTTCTAGCATCCGAAAAGAATCCAGTTTGCTAAATCAAAACAAATAAATATATAAATGAATGTAACAAACAAACCAAGTTGTAACACAAAATCCGCAACTTTCATGAATAGTTACTTCGCAAATTTATGAAGCACAAAACTACCTGACCACTACATTACATTTTTCTGCATTCCTTTCAATCCTTTACGAGGTTTACCAGGACTTTCATGAATAGTTACTTCGCAAATTTACAGTTGCTACATTTGCATCACCAAATTTTCTTCTCTAATCAGAATTAATTGGCATTAGTATCGTGGTTTTAATTGTAGTTAAAGCCTGAATGTACTGTAGCCTCCGAGACCGGAAGATCCGTATCCTCCGCCACTGTAGGATCGCGGGGGTAAAGAAGTTGTTGGAGGATAAGAACTGCTCAACTGAGAGTAGTTTGATCTCAATGCAGTGTCTATCCTGCCGTAGCTGCTAGGAACTGGTTCTTTGTGATTGTTTATAACCTCCTGAAAATCCAGAACAAGACATATCAAGCATCCATCAACCTTCTGTTTTCTAAAGCATTTCCATTTTTCAGAACTTTCAAGTCCCCCACTCGCTTGGCCGCTTCAATATTTAAATCATTCAGGTTTCCAACAGATAGAATAATTAAAATACATAGCAGTGTTTTATTCCCTCAGCTTGCTAAATTCATTATTCTGCAGAATTTAATTCCCGTTTGTTTCATAGGTTCAATCACAAGTAAAATCTTTTTGCTACGGTGTTTTTTCTCACATAAATTTAAATTATCCTTCAAATTTTCTGGGCCCAAGTGATTCAAGTGTAAACTACACAAAGATGTTTTAATGATTGATACAGCATATCTTATTCGTATTCAGTATCCAAATTATGGAACTTACCTGAATTAGTTGTTGAGCCAGCTGAACTTGTGATGAGGTTCCTTTGATTTCCACTGTGATTTCATCAGGAAGTCCTCTGCTCTCTTGCACAGTCAAGATGGCCCCACTAGTCCGGCGAATGTATGCAATGTTAGATCCTTCAATCCCAATAATGTCTTCTGCGTAAGAAAGTGGGATTTGCATTGTTTGTGCAATCTGATTGCAATACAGAAATGACGTTACTATAACTTCTGACCAAAAACAGAAGTAACGAACATGGAAACTGGAAAGTAAAATGTCGAAAAGTGAATTCTCTTTGCTTGTATCCCTAATGATTAAACTTCAGATTACGCAATTGAGTAATCGCCTACTATTGAGACAATAAAAGAACATAAATAAATAAATAAAAAGTAATAAATAATAATTGACAGTGAAATCTAATTGCATGTCACTGTTTTTATGTATTTCATCTCAATCTCCAAATTTTCAGACCTCCCTAAGATGATACTTTACGAAGATTATGCATATAATAAATGGCCTCATGCCATTCTGAAGGCATTGTAAACTTGTTCTTCATCCGATTGACAATGATTCTAATTCCATGTAATGAAACTATAATCCTATCATATGTGTCAACCAAGAACTCAAGGAAGAGCAACAGAACTTCCCTATTTCAACTGCCCGGCTGCGTCCAGGGAAGAATACATTGAAAGAAACAGTCACATTGATAAGACATGATATAAATGAGCACCAACCTGAGTAACAATGGGAGCACCAGCACGACCAAATCCTGTAGGACGAATTCCGGGAAGTGATGTATCTTGTCCATACATGGAAATTCCAGATGATGGAAGTTGCGGTTCCAGCTGAGTTTCACGCTCAAGAAAATAGGGTTCCCTCTTTGCTGTGATAGGATAATTTGTTCCAACTCCAGTTTGAGTAGAAGCCTGCAGCATTGACTTGTCTGCCCAGGTATCTACTTGGCGTTCTTGTGAGATCGTCGAATTGTACTAAAAAGTGACGTGATGGGGATTAAAACATCAAAATGAAAAAAACAATATAAATAAAATAAACGCTTTAAAGCAATAGACACCAAGGGAATACAGCTTACACTCTTCTCAAAAAGTGGAATAACACTATGATCAACCAAAAATTTCCTCAGATGACCAATTACTGCTTCTAGAGCTTTCAGAACCTTTAATCCTTCTCCTTGCAACTCAACAATTCTCTCATCTGCAGCTGCGTAGAATGGCACCTCATCTGCCAATACAAGAATTAGAGCAAAAATAGGAAAAAAAAAAAAAAAAAAAAAAAAAAAAACATAATCACTAGTAGAGCAAAAGGAGCCAGCCTTAAAAAAGCTACGTTTCACTAAACAACTAGAAAGAAGTATATACTACTCAAGTCATAAATTGCATCAACCAGCCAAAAATAGAAAGTATAGATAAAAAGGCCAATCTAAGATAGTTGGACTCATTTAACATGTTATAGGATGATAACATAGATGACAAGAGCTTGGTTTCCAACAACAGCTACGCCAAAAGTTTTAAATGGAACTAAACCACATAAGACTTAAAAAAGTGACCCTGTTAGATGAGTAAAAACTCTAGAATATGTTATACATGTATGAGACAGAATGACATGTATAGTTTTAGTTTTTTTTTTTCTTTTGAATTCATGACATATACTATTTTATTGAATAGGAAACAGACATTCTCCTAGGAAACAAAATGACGAAAGCAAATATCACCGCACCTAAACTTGAGCAAAACCAGTGCAAAGTGCTGCCCACTGAAGTTGTCTTATAAGTCATTTATGAACTCTATCATCTCTAGTCAACTATTTCAATCACCAAATTGGCATATTAGCAACCAAAAAACAAAAAAAGAAACACACACAACCACACACACACACACACACACACAAAACAAAACAAATACTAAATGAGAAATAACAATGTTATAGATTTGGGTCATTTGACGTAAGATGACAGTTTGACCATAACTTCTTTATAAGGGCTCTACGATCAACTATGATGCTTTCCAGTCTAAATTGTTATGGGTTATATTCTCGTAAAGAGTCTTGCTTTATTGAGCAAAACAGTTGTTGTAATAGAATGGTAATTTCCCCTTTTGTTGGTTCACCAATTTAATCCAATTCCATGAATTTGAATTGTGAGCCTAGTTCAAATTGTTGTTTGGATGCCAACTTCATTAGTTGTTTGCATGCCAACTTTTTGACACAATCCGTACTGCAGGTCTAATTCAAAACCGTCCATTTTGCCAGTTCAAACTCCCTCAAAGTCCAAAAATCCAACTTGATTTTTACTGTGCAAAACCACACTCAGAATCACACTCTACGTGATGTCCTCACTTTTTGAGGAATGAAATGAGTCCTACTTGTCAAAACTTTTATTTAAAATATGTTAAATATAAATTTCGTTTTTAAATTTCTTAACTTTTTTAAATATGTAAAATTTTTTTAGTTCAATTTTTTCAACTATCTAAACATAGATTCAGATTTACAATTCAACTGCATATCCAAATATTAATAATTTAAAATTTTTTTAGTTCAATTTTTTCAACTATCTAAACATAGATTCAGATTTTATACCATGTTCAAATTTACAATTCAACTACATATCCAAATATCAATTCAGATCGCGATTCTAATCACACAATTCAAAATTTTCAATTCAAATAAAAAAGTTCACCACAAACCATGAGCCAAATGGGGCCTCACTATTTTCATCGATTTGGATGGAAAGGACTGCTAGGATTTTTTAACACAAGGAAATGGAGGTGCTGGATTTGTTTCGTAAGGCAAAGTTCTCAACTTCCTTCTTCTGGGCTTTGACCGATAAAGCTTTTAAGGATTTTCCTTTTTTCTTTGATTATCCTGAACTAGAAAGATGTTATAGGGGGCTATGTGTTTTTTTTTTTTTCCTTTAGGGCGGAGGTTATCATTCTATGGCTTGTTTTTAGCCTCTATTTTTTACATCTCTTTGATTCTCTTCATTTTCAAAAATAAAATAAACTAAGGAAGGATTCCTTTACCTATTTCTACTTGATTTTACCATTAATGAAAGGAAGTTTTTACTATCAGGAAATAAAAAAGGAAATAAAAATGGTTACTATCCCTAATAGCCATTTATCAAAAAGAGAATCATACGCAAGCTGCTCAAGCGTAAGTCAGGATCAGCACAAAACTATGAGGCTACTCGAGCAACTATCTACACGGACTTGAAAGGGGTTATTAAGCCGTGACAAACTAGACATTGTCCAGACGTCAATGTTGCTTATAAAATGTGCAAAGGATGTCATGACAACTAAAAAAAACAAGGAATAGAAGTAGATGGCTGCTTATATATCTTGTTCTGAAGTATAATGTGAACATTTTAAGCATACCTCCTGTCAATACTCGCACAGATGCACCAGTGCTCTCCTGTATGGATTTGATCAATGAACCTTGCTTTCCAATTAAATTTATAGCTTGCGTAGATGCAACCAACAATCGAATCGAACAGAATGCAACTCCGGCAGCCTCATTCTCCGATAATCCTGAGACACGTTTGAATACCCTTATAACAGCATCCATCGCCGGTGAAAGAGCAGCCTCCGGCTCTTCCTTTCCTGAGATCAACACCTATAAGAAATGCAGCGGACACCCAATTTAAGGAAAGATGATACAATTGGAAATTAAAATGCATGATAACAAAACAGGAAGATTTGCCTCCCATGTGTTAGTCCATGTCAGCCAATGAAATCCAAGGGATAACAGATTCCTTTTTATTCCAAGGGGGAGAAAAAAAAACACAGAGCATTCACTAGATTCATTTTTATCCCAAGCCAAAAATAGGGGGAGAAAGAATTTACAGCTTCTTCTAAGAAGCAAATAATACTACTACTGATAATAATAATACTACTAATGATACTACAAATAATACTACTACTACTACTAATAATAATAATCATCATCATCATCATCAAAGCACATTCCCGATACAGTCGGGGTCGGGTCGGCTACACGGAACAACAACAACAATTAAAGCATCCAAAAAGAAAAAAAAAATAGAAATGTAAAAGTAAAACTAAGTCAACTATAAACCCCAAAAGGATGTAGGATAAATTGTAGATTACATCCCTAAATATTCTCCCACACCCAAACTTTTGGCTCTCTCATTGCAGTTGACGCAAGCCTACTTAACTATGCACCTCAGTTTCAAGAGAACCCACTATCCATGTAAACACCCTACGACAACAGATAAGAGGACAGGTCTGCTCTTACGACTAACACAATGAAGTTAAGAGTATCTGAAACAAACAACTGGTCTATTAGGTGCATGAAGACCCCATCATATAAACCCAAATCAGTGCCTATTCAATAAAGCAACTATTTTTAGAAGAAAATAACGAATGTCCTAAAGCTTAAAGGGTAACGAAATTATTGATGACAACACCAATTTACAAAATAAAACAGAAACTTATTCTGTTAATGTAATACAAATTTTAAAATTTTACTAAAAACAAAAACAAATGTTGAGCACAAAAGCTCAAGTAGAAGAAGACGAATACTATTTAAAAAAACCTATAGATTTATTGCAGGATAAAAAATGCTATAATGAAGTAGTTTTCATCTTAGCCATAATGCTAAAGTATTACATTAAGAATTTGTGACTACAGTAGCATACATCTGAGTCCTGACAACTAATCAGAAAAGCCTTAAAATGGGCTTAAAGTTACTAAATATTGACAATAAACATATACTTATTCCCATAATTTATATCACGCTTACAGGGGCATTTACATCCAAGACTCACTGCACAATACTAGCACCAAGAGAAGTTTTTCACTTTTCAATCTATTCTCAACTACTTGGACTCGATCCAGGGAGCAAAGATTTCATCGCAGAAATATCTCATTGGCATGGCACTCCTTACTACTAGACCTTATCTAACATTACAATGAAAATGTCACAAAAACTAACAAGAACATTACATTTAAAGCAAAGTGTAATCTTGCTTAGCAAACCAAGATGGCAGTAAAGAAAGGTCAAGACTTCCACATTCATTTCTTTCTTGACTATTTTCTCAGGAACCAAACAGTTAATTAGGGCAAGAAACGGAGAAAATTCGAGCAAAAAAACAGAAAAGGAGGAAGAGAACACACTCACGATGCGATCAGGAGTGCCAACGGCGCCATCGAGGACTCGAATTCTGGCGCGCGTCTCCTCGCACATCTTCTTGATGAGCTCGCCCTTCCGGCCGATGATGCTGCCAACCTTCAGCACCGGAACGATGAGCCTGAACACGCAATCGCCGGGCCACCCAAGCCATTTCTTGTCGGCGTCAGTCGTCGCGGTGGTACCTGCGTTACTCGCCGGAGCTTCGCCGGATTCCCCCGGAGGAGCTGGCTCCGATTCCATGTTCCTATTCCCGGTGGCGTGGCCTGGCTCCGTCACCGGCGCTTTTTCGTTCGCCGTAGAGGCGGCGGCGGTGGCGTCGGAAGGGATAGGCTGGGAATCGGATTTCGGCGCCTTTGTGACGCCGTTCGCGGTGGGTTCGTTGGTGGCCATGGCAGAGACTGTGACGAATGGAGAGTAGAGAAAGAAAGGAGTTAGGGTAAGTGAAGGTTTCAGAGAGAGAGAGAGAGAGAGGAGGGTTAATAACAGGGGAAAATTTTATATAAAGCTGTTACATTTCAGTTTTTTATTATAATAAAAATATTTTATATAAAATTATATCTTAATTTAAATTAAATAATTAAACGACTCTTTATATTCAATAATTTTAAATTAATATTCTCAGCTTTTAAAAAATCATTTTTTAATATTTTATTTTTGAGATATAAAATATTAAATATGCCCTTATACATAATCTCACCTTTGTTGATTAGAAATAATTACTTATTAAGAATACGCTTGGTTCATAGATTAAAATTATTTTTAATTTACGTATATTTTTTATGAAAAAAAATATTATAATAAATTATGAATTATAATTTAAATTATTGTTTAAATTTTCTAATTAAACATCCTCTAAATGATTTTTTTAAGAGGAAATCCCTGCCCTTGTTTCCAAACACTTTAAAAATCTGGTACTTTTTTCTCACTTTTAATATGTTTTAAACATGAAAATTCGTTTAGCCATTTCTCTCCCACTCAACTGGCCTTTCCAAAAGTTATCTGGTCTGCTCTGTCTTAGTTCGTGGATTACCATCATGAAAATGTATATACAACTTAACTCGGTAAGACAATAATCTGTAAAACATAGTATTTTTCTACCAATTCATAGGCAATAATGTTATTAAATTACTCACAATGACATAACTGAAATTATATAAACAAGCACTACCTTAAAAATATAAAATAAGCATTTAAACTGCAGCAAAACAAACTTTTGCCTCGTTCATTTTACCGATTCAAGTTTTCAGTTTTAAGTTTTTACAGTAAAAAACTCTCAGAAAATGTCACATCTATCTTTTTTTACTACAGTGAAAAGTTCTCAGAAAATGTCACATCTCAACTCAAATTAAAAACTCAAATCCGCGAAGTGAACGAGGCATTTAATTACAAAACGTAAACAAATCGGGTGATAAATAACAAATAGTGAATTAAAAAAAAAAGATACCATAAAAACATATTAACGTATTCATATGCCATCATTATATATATCGTCATTTTGAATGCAGAATAACGATACATAGTATTGCTATAAAGAGAAAAAAAAAAAATACATCTTTTAACTATTTTTCAAGAGGATCCACTACTTTTTTTTTGGTTACTAAAAAAAGAGATTTAGTGATGAACTTCATGTCTCTTAACGTTTCGACGATAGCAAACAATCCTGAGGACCATCGAATATGTGAAAAGGATATGAACTAATCGATTCATGATCATCTAATCAGTTTTCACTCATTCATTTTGTGAAGCCTGCGGTGGTCCACTTAATTTCTCACAAGGAGTAGATAGTAACGCGCAAGTGTGAAGTATCAAACTCTAAAACAATGTGTAAAGAAGACTTAACAAAGACATCCTTACTACTACACTCCGACTCTCTCGGTAGTAGAAAGACCCACTACTTACCTATGATGTTTGTATTCTGCGTTGCTTCTGCCTTGCTTCAATGTCCACCCTTTTTTTTTTTTTTTTTTTCTTTCTCTTTTGGATTTTTTAGAAAAAAAAAAAAAAAAAAAAAAAAAAAAAAAAAGAAGGTGGACGTTGAAGCAACGCAGAATAGCAAAAGGTCTTCAAATCACTTTTGTTGTAATCCACGAACCAAAGCAGACCAGACCAGACAGCTTTTGGAAAGGTCAGTCGAGTAGGAGAGAGAGAGCTAAACAAATTCTCACGTTCAAAACAAATTAAATGAGAGAAAAAAAAAAGTATCAGATTTTTAAAGTGTTTTGAAAATAAGAATAGGAATTTCCTCTTAAAAAAATCGCTTAATAAGTAATTAATTCTGGTCAAGAGATGAGATTATGTATAAGGGCATATTTAACATTTTAGGCTCGTTTTTTTGAGTAAAAAACTCAAAAAAAAGTAACTCGAGTTACAACTTTATTCGAGTTGATGTTCTTTTAAGTTTAAATTTGAGTTTAAACTCGAGTTTGGGACTAAAACTCGAGTTCAAATTTTCCCTTCAACTCGAGTTCATAAACTCGAACTCAAGTTAATGAACAATATTTTTTCTATTCTTAAAAATGCTATAACTTTTTCATTTTAATTCTGATTGAGATGATTTTTTTTTCTATACGTTGGCAACGAAAAGATGAATAAAACTAGACCCATATACCCTATTAAAATTTTTCATCAGCATTGAGTTTGTATTAAAATACTATCTAAATATAAATTCAAGTTTTGACTTACTCAAACATAAACTCAAAAAGATTCTTATCTCAAATCATAACTCAAATGTACACAATCAAACGCAAACTCAAGTTACAACTTTAATTCAAGTTATAACTCAAACTCAACTCAAAAGTTTAACTCAAAAATACTTACAAAAGAACAAGCCAATATGTTCCAAAAAATGGCTCAAGATATTAAAAAATAATTTTTTTAAAAGTCAAATCATCAATTTAAAATTATTGAAAATACATGGCACTAAAAGATAATTACATTAAAATATATGGTACTAATATGAAATTTTCTCTGATAATAATTCACAAATAAGGTTTTGGGATGTCTTTTAGGACCTGCCATTTCAACCTCTATTGTCTATGTACTATCTCTCCAATTAAATTTTAATAACTCGTGATTTGTTTAAATAGTACTTTGTTTTTATTTATGTGGTCAGATTTCTAAGTTTAAATGATATGATAGATAATTAGTAGATAGATAGCCACTAAGACATGAAAATATATGTAATACCCGAGATTTAATTAAGCCTTAAGCCAATAATAAATAAATTTTGTAAATTAAAATCATGCACCACATTTACCATTTACCTCAAAGTTATTTGTGTTGGGAATGGTGTCCTAGAAGCATAATATGTAATAGGATATTTATTATTCATTTAATAAAAGAGTTTATTCATTATTTGATGTGCATATATTTATGAATATTTTATGAATATCAATAAAAATTCCATGATTATTTATGTAACCTTAAACATTGTATATAAGTGTTATATACGAGAGGATAATGTTTAAGGATAATAATCAAAAAGCAATGTTCATAATGAATTTAATTAAAGTTTAGAATCTTTAATTAAAACATTATTAATACATGTCATCCCCATTTAGAATGGAACGGTGTTATCCGCACTGTTAATATGGTGAGATATTGAATGAGTGTATTTCGCATAATGAGATTATATGGAACAATGACAAAGATACAATATGAATTTCTAATAATTTCGTTAAGTATAGAAATTCTAATTGAGTCTACCGATGGTCATATGTAGGATGGTCTTAATCCTGAGTTCTTAACAGACTCCTATTTATGGATTTGTGTCTTTTGATTTATTCGGTACGGATTCTGAGATCCTAAATCCTATTCCTTGTATTTTGGAGACATGATGAAGTAGATAGCCGGAAATGTTATTACACGAGATGGAATCCATTCCTTCTTAATAAAGAAGTAGATAAATAATTCTCTTGAG
>NW_010367729.1:107856-108501 GCF_000414095.1 Morus notabilis
GACTACAGGATAAAGGATGATTTTCTCTTCCTTCCCTATCTGATATTGGCGCCACACAGGGATGAGAATCCCCATCTTGGCCGGCCACACTAAGGGATAAGGGATAGAGGAGATTTCGTTTCAAAATTCAAATTGGAGATAGAGATTGATTCCTTCTAGAAGTTTGACTTCTACTCTATAAATAAGAGAATAGTAGAAAATTGTGGACACAATTTTTGTGACAATTTTTTGAAACAATTTTTTAGCCCTAATTGTTAAGGCTGGCCGAAATTCTCAACACATAGAGAAAGGCAAAAAAAATTTCTCTAAAAATTCCACATCGTGCATGTGTTGGAGTTTGTAGAAATTTGAGTGTTTATTGTAACCCGTTTTGTCTCATGTGTGCCCACACACACGTCTTCGTGGATTTTAGGAATTG
The DNA here is from genome assembly GCF_000414095.1 of Morus notabilis. Classification (NCBI taxonomy): domain Eukaryota; kingdom Viridiplantae; phylum Streptophyta; class Magnoliopsida; order Rosales; family Moraceae; genus Morus; species Morus notabilis. The sequence continues at coordinate 108,275 of NW_010367729.1, forward strand.
ACGTGGAAGACATTGATTTTCTAAACACAAAGTTTTGGAGCAAGGATTGTTCGAGGTCAAAGATCTCAAGTTATCAGCCGAGTCGGCCTCCAAGTATTTTTTCTAATTGAGTTCTTAATAAATGAATTAATGAGATTAATTTATTCGTGCATAAATTAATAAAATCTATAGAGTATCTCAAAAGTTTTATGAAAATTTTTTATCATACACGATCCGCTTCCCCCCCC
>NW_010367729.1:109924-111728 GCF_000414095.1 Morus notabilis
AGTGGTTTGAAAACATGGCTTCATGGCTTATTCTTGTGTAGTTTTTTTATACTGCTTTCATCTGTAAATAATTAAGCAAAAACTAGAAAAATTCCAATTAAAATATTATGAATAAAAATAATGAAATTGCTTAATTAGAGCTTAAATATTTAATATTATATAAATCAAAAGTAGTATTTATGGTGCATTTTCATGCACCAATCACAACCCCCAACCAGCTTATTGCTAGTCTCTAGCAATCCAAGCGCAAGAGAAATCATGTCACAAAGAAAATTTAAGTCTCAACTCGCTTAGTCACCTGAGTATTTCAAACAAACTGCCAGTAAGAAGTCAAAAGATACTATGAAGATTATTTCAGTCATAACTCCAGAGTCGTGTGTGTGTGGCCCAAACCATAACCTTCTTACCACTGACCATAACACATGCATCTTTGAAAAATTCACCAAGTAGAAGTCTCAACTCCATTGATCTCACAGGTGTCAGGAATATTTGAGTGCAAAGGTTTTCTCTCATGGAGTTGGAAATGAAACAATCAACGCTCTGTGTGAGGAATGTCAAATTTAGGACAAACAGTCAAACGAACATTGATCAAAAGATAGGTTAATCAACTACTAGAACATTCCACCATTCTTACCACAAACCAGCTTTTTGAGATTTCATTCGGGTCAAACAGAAATTTACAAAAACGATCAAATAGCCAAAAATGCATAGAAAAATAAACTACTTTTTTGTTTTTTTTGGCAAGAGACAACCTAAAGTGAATGTAGAAAGGTGTTCTTTTAACAAACAACTATATAGTGTCGAATGTGATAGCACCAAACTATAGGATCTGTGAAATGTTGCTCTTGCTCAGTTTTTTTTTTTTTTTTTTTGAAAAATAACAAATGAGGCTCTATTACATAAGATCATTCCTATCTAACCCAAAATCCATCCCTCAAGCATATGCACCAAGCATACCACTAACCATGTAATGATGTTTTAATAGTGATTTTACCAGCTCAAAAGATCAACGAAGGTTCAAAAGTCGTTTTCTCAACTCTCTTAACTCACCACAAATAAAGCACTTAAACTTAGGAATTTTCTCAGCTGACATGCATTAACATCCATCTTACCACAAGGTTTAGCGTGTGCAAAAAGAAACTCTGGAAGTCATTTCTTAGTAACCAAGACAGCGAAAATTGACTCAATCCAAACATTTTGAAATCATACTCAGATAACTTCGCAAAAATTTTAACCCAAATATCAACATGACAAAAATCACTCTTAAGCATGAATATGCTCACCACCCCCAACCAAAATCAGACAGTGTCCTCAGTGTCAAAAATTATGAAAAATAGAGAAAGAAGACACCTGGATGATGAGCTTTCCACGTATGAGCACAACCTGAGCTTTCTGATATGATTCTCCAAAAACACACACATAAAAAAAAATGTAAAAAGAAACGAAGAAAATAGAAAATGAAAATATGATACAGGAGATGTGAGCAAACTACTCAGGACTGGTAAACGGGGTCGTCGAGAATGATCTCTTCAACCTGGTTCACCCGCTCTAAGTAATTTTTCAAACGCTGGCCATTTACTTTAAGGATTCTCCCATCAGTTGGGTCTTCAACCTCGACAGCACCATTGGGAAAAACGCGTTTCACTACGAACGGGCCAGTCCACCGCGACCTCAACTTACCGGGGTGGAGATGCAAACGGGAATCATAAAGATGAACCCGCTGATTCGGCTCAAAGTTCTTCCTCAGGATCTGCTTATCATGAGCCGCTTTCATTTTTGCCTTGTAGATCCTGGAATTATCATA
>NW_010367729.1:112748-113502 GCF_000414095.1 Morus notabilis
GGGTAGTACTTAAAAAGATAGGGGTCATCCCAATAAAAGTTACGAACCTCGACCAGAAACTTCCTTTTGTCTTGTGCACCCCAGGTAGATGGAATCTCGCCCGTCACCAAGTAGTTAACAATGTTCGCATACCATGGCATCTTAGTGACGGTGAAGAGATGTTCATCGGGGAAGTCATCTCTAATAGCAGGAATTTCGGCGGAATCATTAAATTCAAGACGAGATAAGTGGTCCGCCACCACATTTTTGACTCCCTTCTTGTCCTTGATTGTCAAGTCAAATTCCTGCAGGAGAAGGATCCACCTAATTAAACGCGCCTTAGCATCCTTTTTGGAGAGAAGATACTTAAGGGCGGCATGATCTGTGAAGATGGTGATAGGTGAACCAATCAGATATGCACGGAAATTGTCGAGAGCAAATACTACAGCAAGCAACTCTTTTCAGTAGTAGAGTAGTTCATTTGAGCACTATTCAGAGTACGACTTGCGTAGTAGACAACGAAAGGCTTCCCCTCCCTCCGTTGACCAAGAACGGCCCCCACAGCGTAATTACTTGCGTCACACATGATCTCGAAAGGTAAGCTCCAATCTGGTGACTGCAAAATAGGGGCAGAAGTCAATTTTGTGATGAGTGTTCAGAGTGCATCCTCACACTCTTGTGTCCAGTTGAACACAACATCTTTTGCTAGGAGGTTGCTTAGCGGTCTCGCTATAGATGAAAAATTCTGAATGAACCTCCTGTAGAATCCGGCGTG
>NW_010367729.1:115333-117469 GCF_000414095.1 Morus notabilis
GTTGCTTTGTAGCAGAACCTCCTCCTCGACAAGTGTGTCGATCAGGAATGTTTGGTGACACTCGTCATCACCTTGTGGTTGTTTTACAATGTTGAAAACATTTACCTCGAGAGTCATATTCCCAAAAGAGATCTTCATTAGACCATTTCTACAATTAATTAGAGCATTTGCTGTCGCGAGGAATGGTCTCCCAAGGATGATCAAGATTTTTGACTCCACATCAACCACTGACTGAGTGTCCAAAACAACAAAATCCACAGGATAGTAGAACTTATCAACTTGCAATAACACATCTTCCACTATTCCTCGTGGTCTCTTAATAGATCGATCGGCCAGTTGCAGAACCACAGATGTGGGCTTAATATCGCCAAGACCTAATTGCGAGTAGACTGAATAAGGCATGAGGTTAACACTCGATCCTAGGTCTAACAATGCTTGGCCGAATTCACGTGGCCCAATGGTGCAGGAAGTGGTGGGACAGCCAGGATCTTTGTACTTCAGCGGTGTCTTCTGTTCACTCACTGCGCTCACTTGTTCTGTCAAGAATGCAGTCTTCTTGACATGGTGCTTTCTCTTTATAGTGCACAGATCCTTTATAACCTTGGCGTAGGTCGGCACTTGCTTGATCACATGTAGTAAAGGAAGATTGATCTTCAATTGTGTCAAGTGCTCCAGGATCTCACTTTGGTTTTCCAGCACTTTCCCAGCGGGTCGGAGAGCCTGGGGGAAGGGCACATTCACCGGAATTTTTGTTAGCTCTTCTTTCTCCTGGGCCGATTCTTCATTGCTCAAAATGGTAGTACTTGTTGATGGCGTGTCTGAATTCTTACCACTTCGAGTAGTGATGACGTTAACTTCCTTGATATTTTGACCTTCAGAGTTGGAAGTTTGAGCCATATTTTGTCCTCTCAAATTGGACTGGGCTTGTGATGGAAATCTACCGCGCTCTTGAATGGTTAAAGCTTCTGTCAGCTTTGTGATCTGACTTTTTATTTCCTTGTTCTCTTCCACCAGCTGCGTGAGCATTGAATCAACCCTTTGATTCGTCTTATTTTGCGCGTCCATAAAAGTTTTTAGGGTATCCTCTAGAGAATTCCCTTTCGGTTGCATGTTATTCTGAGGCGCAAAATATGTCCTTGGCGGTTGAGATAGTTGCTCTGATCTCCATTGCCCTCTAGATGATTGTGCTTGTTGGTTTGAATCTCGCCAACTGAAATTCGGGTGGTTTTTCCAACCAGGATTGTAAGATTCTGAGAAAGGTCCATAAGGCTTCTTGTATGTGCCTAATGCATTACACTGCTCCTCATATACCCCTCTCATTTCACTTAAAGTGTGACAATCCTGAGTAAGATGGCCCATTCCACCACAAACTAAACAAGGCTCATGTGCCTCTGTCCTTGCCACCATGTAGGGTCCTTTACTATCTTTACTTTTGAAGGCCTCAATTTGCTTCGTTAAAACTTCAACTTGGGCCTTGAGGTTGTCCTCTTCCCTTAATTGATAAACTCCAACTGGTCGGGACCTACTGGTGCTCTCAGTAGCACTCGGCCCAGTCCAAGTATGAGCTTTCTCAGCTAACTCATTCAGGTACTCGATAGCTTCGTCAGGATCCTTCTGGAGAAAATCTCCATTGCACATCATCTCAACAAATTGGCGCTCTCGGATTGTGAGTCCATCGTACAAATAGCTTACGGGGCGCCAACTTTCATATCCATGATAGGGACATAGATTTAACAGATCTTTAAAACGCTCCCAAGCTTGATAGAGCGTTTCGTTTTCCTTCTGAGCGAAATTTGAGATCTGTCGTTTCAAATTATTAGTCTTATGGTGTGGGAAATACTTGTTGAAAAATGTCGTCGTCATTTCTTCCCACGTACCAATAGACTTGGGCCTAAGAGAATACAACCAGCTTTTGGCCTTGTCCTTCAGAGAAAAAGGGAAAAACTTTAATCTGACGGTGTTTGCGGCCTCAGCACGGCTGTGAAAGGTGGCCACCACCTCTTCAAACTCCCGAATGTGTACATATGGATTCTCGTTCTCTAATCCGTGAAAGGTTGGGAGAAGTGCAATCATGCCCGGCTTGAAATCCGTAGGCGGTGCATTTGGGGGGAACATGATGCACGATGGGGTGGCCGT
>NW_010367729.1:117484-118879 GCF_000414095.1 Morus notabilis
CGCGTTGGGTGTAGATAATCTTGCAACGTCCTCTGCTGAACTTCCTCGTGTTGTGCCATTGCGAATAGATTTTGAAATGCGAATTCCAACGACGAGTGCGAAGACGGAGACGTAGAAGACGAGTCGGATAGAATTTCACTAGGGGTTTCTAAATCTGGACGTTGAGCAAATCTCCCTAGTTCATCTCTATATCGATGCATTCACCCTAAGCGTTTTTTTTTAATTATTTTTAACTATTTTTTTAATTTTTAATCCAAGGACAAGAAAATAATTATATAGTAACGTAAATTGTAACTACCGAGAGTGCTCCCAGGAAAGACTATAGCTCTTGGCTCAATGAATAGTCTCCTAGACAGAGCAACATTCCCAGGAAAGATTGGTGGGGCGAGGCCCGCTTAAGTACCAACTTTCCTAGACAGAACTCCCTCAGATGGTACTTTCCACGTAACCACACAATTATTCTCAAAATCAATTATTAAATTTTATTGAGTAAATTATGAAATGTAATCTAATTAATGAAAACTATTCTTAAAGTCAAAAGCCTAAATCTACCAAATTATGAAAATCCTAGATTAAGAATCTAAATTAGTCAATTAATTACCATCTTAATTATAATCCTAAGAATTAATGAAAACTATAAAAGAAAAAATAAGGAAAAATTAAATTAGGCAACAATATAAGAATCAACAATTAAATTAGACAAATAGGGAAACAAAATAGAATCCTGATTTACCAAAAAAAAATTTTTTTTTTTTAGCAACACAAAACAACAGGAATTAAAAGAAATGATAAAAGAAACTTTTTTTTTTTGGTTTTGATTAATGGACGACAAAAGAAAAAAAAATTGCAGCAACTTTGTTAACAAAGGCACGTTAACAGGCTGCAGCCAACTTTTTTTTTTTTTTTTTAAGAAACTAAATACGCTAAACAACAAACTAAATATTGCAGCAACTTTGTTAACAAAGGCACGTTAACAGGCTGCAGCCAACTTTTTTTTTTTTTTTTTAAGAAACTAAATACGCTAAACAACAAACTAAATATATATATATATAAAATATAATATAATAATAATAATAATGATAAACGGAAAGAGCAACAATGAACACAGACTCCAAAGGTTCACACGTAAACCAAAGGAAGAATTTTTTTTTTTTAATAAGGGCTAAAAACAGATCACGTGAATCAAGAAAGAAAAACAAAGTAAAATAAAAATACAGAAAATATGTACTTACCTCTTTGGCTCAAAATCTACTGATCACTCTTGTTAATAGAATCTCCCCGGCAACGGCGCCAAAATTTGATTAACGCCCAAAAGTGATATTCACAAGCGGTCAATTGTAGCACAGAAGGGCGGTCGTATCCACAGAGAGATAACAAAATAACAAGAAAGACTAA
>NW_010367729.1:119219-157573 GCF_000414095.1 Morus notabilis
AGAAAACTCTAGCCTATCTTGCAAAACATTCTCACAAGTTCTAAAGAGAAAATATGAGACTGACAGCAAGATGACAGAAAACTGAATATTCAAAGCTTCCTAAAACCTTAGGCTAAACCCTCTGTTTATAGTGTTCAGAGGTTGCCTGTCAAATAAGGAAATAAATTGTAAAACTAGAAAATTACAAAAGAAAAGGAAACAAAATAAAATTACACATAAATTAGGGGAAATCATATATTTGATTTGGGGAAGAAATCTGGTAATTTGCTCTGATTTTTGGGAAAGAATTCGGATTGATCACCAACTCGGACACGTGTCGCAACGTGATTGGAACTGAGGAGTAAGGCCGCCACGTGTCGCGCGCGGAATGGAGGAAGTCTGCTGGCAGTGGTCAGGCGATGAGGGAAGCTGGCCGACGCTGGGGTCCCACCGAGACAGGTGGCGAGCGGGGGATAAAACTGAGACGCGCTTAACTGCTACGTGGGAAGCACGCGCGCCCTGAGAGTTGGGCGTCCTGGTGACGCGCGAGGCGTGAGACGGCGGAAAGAAACGCGCGCGGATTCCTGCGCTGAGTGGTGGGGTCCACGAGCTGATGTTGGCTCGGCTAAGCTACTCGGCTCTCTCTCTATCTCTGATCTGCTTGTGCGGCGCGTGAGAGCTTGGCTCCGAGTGGTTTGAAAACATGGCTTCATGGCTTATTCTTGTGTAGTTTTTTTTTTTTTATACTGCTTTCATCTGTAAATAATTAAGCAAAAACTAGAAAAATTCCAATTAAAATATTATGAATAAAAATAATGAAATTGCTTAATTAGAGCTTAAATATTTAATATTATATAAATCAAAAGTAGTATTTATGGTGCATTTTCATGCACCAATCACTTTACTAATCAAGTTTTCAGTTTTAATGTGCAGTGCAACTAGCTCGATGTGAGAACTTAATGTGCTAAACTTATGAAGAAAAAGAATTATATTTATGATGATTATTTGATATGATATTTTACCTCTATTATGATTGCTTTAATGATGAATCATTATTTTATATTTTTATTATATGGTTTTATGTAAATGTGTTGAGGACTTAGTTGCTATTTTGAATTTTTGTGAGAAAATGCTATGTTAGCAAATTGAATGAACTTTAGGCACCTAATTGAAGAAGAAACATAGAGACTCTAGAGCTGATTTTATGAGGTTAGGACAATGTTAGAGGCTTAGAAAAACCTAGACACTTGTCCTACTATAAGGTCACTTTCGGCTCGTTTAGTTCGTTGATTCGAGTTTTTAATTCGAGTTGAGATGTGATTTTATGTGAGAGCTTTTTACTGTAGCAAAAAAGTTAGATGTGGCTGTTTTTGAGAGCTTTTTTACTGTAGTAAAACTCAAATTCTAAACTCGAATCGGTGAAATGAACGGAGCCTTTATTTTTATTTGGTATCATGTTTAGACTTCATTTTTAGGTATATTTCAGCAAAAAAGCCTAGAACTCTGACCCTAACATTTTCTTCTCTCTTCTCACTCCTTTTCTCACCCAAAACTCAGAAGCAAACCTAGGTTTTCAAGAGAGAATGAGATAAAACTCAACCAGCCCATTTCAACCAGCCCATTTCAACTCGTTTTCAACCTAGAACCAAAAATAACCACCAAGGTTTTAAGCTTCTATTCACTTGGGAACACATTTTTCTTTGAGGTAACTTCTTTCTTATGTTAGAAACTAAGATTTCAGAGATTAAGATGTTAAAATCTTACTTGAGATTCGGATTTTTGATGGGGTTTATCATGTATGTTGGTTGTAGATTCTTAAAAATGAGTTTCTTAATGTTTTGGTTCAAATATTAGTTTCTGGGTGAAATTATTGATATCAGCTTGATATTATTGATGATTATTTGAAGATAAACTCTTATTAAGATGATGATTCATATATTTGAGAGTTGTCTTTCAAGATTAAGATCAACATGCTAGGTATTTGATGAAATGTTCAAATATAAGTCCTCTGTACAGCCTATGTAGATTCTATTTTCGTACTAGATATACTTATGATTTTGAGTGATCTTATATTTTTTTATTGAATTATACATCTCAAGCTTTACGTGAGTTTTTGAATCACTTTAAACGGATTTTTTTACATTTAGTTATGAATTTTATAAGTTCAGCTAAAAAGCTATCATTTTCCTGACGAGATTATACTTCAATCCGGATTTCAGGTTGTTTTTGGTTAGTTTAAAAAATCTCAAACCTATCATGTAGTAGCTCTAAAAAGAGGGTTTTGAGTCTACTTTTATTTGCCACTGGTCTCATAATATTTCGAGTTTTGATGAATTTGTTATGAATATTTTGGTAACGATGCGCAGTTATGTGTTTTGTTAAATGATAATATGAACGTGATTTTTGAAAGCTATGGTTTTTAAAGGTTAATTAGCACATTGAAAGCTCCCCACAATCAGCTAGTTTGTGCTTGCAAAGTGGTGATCGAAATTCAGGTAAGTAGAGTTAAAGCATTTTCAAAACTGCATCACAAGACCTATTTGACATAACTTGTTCAGAATTGTGATTTATGCAAGTTTATTCTCTTATGAAATTCTTATATGATTATGTTCAAAGAGTATTCATGATTAATTATTTTGAAAGAGATTATGATATTTGCTTATTATATTCTTATGTTTTAAGAGATGTTATGGTATGTGGATGAGATGCTAGGTAAGTAGGGGTACGAGGGACCGGTGCCCCAAATTAGAAAAACTGTCTCTTTGAGACAACTAGAGGAAAATGCTAGTGGGAAGTCTCTTATTAACCACAAAAGAAAGAGATTCTAAAAACCATGCTTAGTGTTTAAGAGAAAAAAATTGGCCAAAATTAGAGAAGGTACTGTATAGAGAGACTTACTTGGAACTGAAGTTCTATATCATATCAAAACTAAGAATAAGTATGAACGTTCATGAACCGTGTTTAACAAAGAGATTTCAGGCACAGAGATTTTAGATACTTACTTTATTTGAAATCTACTTACTAAGTTTTTGCTCATTAATTTTACCTTGTGATGCAGATGATGTTGTTGTTACCGAAGAGTAAAAAAAGAAAAACATGATTTCTAAGGTTGGCTGAGTACTCCAAGTCCTACATCTGACATCTTGCTTATATGTACTTCCAAACAATAGATGGGCTCAAAATGTTTTTTTTTTGTTACTATGTCGCTTTTGAATAACTGTTTAATGTCTAAGATTTGTGGTTGTAATCATTTTACGCACTGACTCATTTTGTTCAAAAACTTTACGAAAATTTTGTCATGAAATCAACCATAAGTTTCCGCATCTTAAAAATGACATTATTTTAAGTATAGAAAGTATGTTTTAAGTAGCACCACCTCGCTAAATTCGGCCTTAGACCGATTTAACGTTGGGGGCGTTACAATATAGCAACAGATTTAGAATAGTGAAAAATTAGTTTTTTGCTGGAAATATAGGGCAATAGTTTTTTTTTTTTTTTTTTTTTTTTTTTTTTTTTTTTTTTTTTTTTTTTTTTTTTTTTTTTTTTTAGATTTCTCCGGTATATACTACAAGAAAAGAAAATGAGAGAAACTACCGGAAGGACACTGTTTTTAATCTTTAAATTTGTAGAAAAATTTATTTGTTTTTGCATAATTTTTAATTTAATGCAATTTTAATCAAAATCACAATGTTAATGTTATGAAATATTAACGTATATCTCTTCCATTCTCCTTCTCCTTTTTCGAACCGATCTAGGTGAAGACACAAAATAAGACGGCATTGTGAAGTCAATGTCGATGATGATGGGATTATGTTCTCTTTAAAGCATATTTTGTATTAATTATCAGATGTTAATAAAATTATTGAGGTATTTCTTTCTATCTTGTGTGCATAAGAATTATTGAATAAAAGTCCTTTTAATCATATTTTGTGTATGTGATTTACAATCATAGAAGTCATAAATACATGTTATCTTATAATTAAATAAATAAAGCTCGCGGTCGATAAATAAAGTTGGTCACTTTATATATGTATAGACTGTAGTAAATTCGTCGAGTGATTTTTCTTGATCACACATAAATTTACTAGTGTAGTTTGTCTACATTGAACGTGATCAAATATGAGATTTAATTGACCTTTAAACAACCGTCAAACTTATTGAATTTCATGGGCATTGATTTTACTTTAATCTTAATCCTGCGTTAATTATAATTTCATATTTATAACTATCTTTTCATTTGAGTTACTAATGAGTGAGACTTAATTGGCAGTTAATGCTCTCAGTAACTTGGTGAGAGTATTTATGAATAGCAAAAGTTATGAATTAACAATATAGAATTTGTACCGTTCATTTCACCGTTTTGAGTTTAGAATTCGAGATTTTCTATAGTAAAAAGCTCTCGAAAACAGTTACATCTAACTTTTTACTACAGTAAAAAACTCTCACATAAAGTTACATCTCAACTCGAATTAAAAACTTGAATCAGCGAATTAAACGGACCTTATCTCTTGACGGATTTTCAGTATTCAATCATTAAAATTCTCTAGCCAGAGTGTGTCAATAATAATTTTGAATTAAGGTTCGTAATGAGATTGTTGAAAATGATTATTATAGAAAATTAGAGGTTGTTTGGTTGGGGGATTCATCCCCTTATTCGAATAATTGTTTATGATTCGCTACAGTATTTTCTCTCACAAAAAATACACGTAAACCGAAAATAGTTCTAATCACGTGGTTCTAATCCATGAACCAAACGTCTCCTTAATAAGTGTTAAGGTATAAGATATAATTAAATTGATTCAACAGTTGAGATATCGATTTCATTATCGATATTGTACAAAAGATTATAAAGTAAAGAAACCAATGTGGCATGAGCCAAATTTATATTTGAAATTAATATCCCTAATAGCATAGAATTATGGAGTTCAGTCCTAACCTTTTAGTGGAATAGATTTGGATTTAATTTGTCAAATTATGGTTCATAGCCAGACAAGTTATGGACAAAAACCGTAAATTATGGACAATAACTTGTCTAGTTATGGTTCATAACCAGACAAGTTATGGACGAAAATAGTAATTTGACCTATTTATTAACTTATGTAAACTATTAGCCTATTAATTTTAATCTATCTCAAGTCCACTGTAAATATGGTTAATTAGCATATTAGGCTTTGGCCCATAAGTGAACAAAGCTAGTCCAATTTATTGGGTTGAATATGCAGGAGACAGTTTTTAAACATGGTTCATGGATTCAGAATTATTCTCAATTTACATATATTTTTTGTAAACAAAAATATTGTAGCGAATCATGAACCATGATTCGAACTATGACACAGATCCTTGCTCTAAAAATTATTATGGGAACTAATATATCAAATAATTCCCTTCAAATTTTAGAAATTCTAATTTTACTGGAATTAAATTCATGATAAGGAATTACATGATAGAGATTATGTAATAGCTATTTTGGTTAGTAGAGATATATTGACAATTGATCAAAAGATAAGATATTTTATCATTTAATTTATTTTCTATTCAAAATAGAAAATAAGAGAATTAATTGATATTTGATCTTATTAATTTGACAACACAATTCCTTCATACAAAGGTGTGTGAAATACGATATAAGATAATTGATTCACACTTGTATTTATAACTTTTATGAAATACATGTAAACTTTATATCTATAATATCCAAAGATTTTAGAACATTATGATTCTCACAGAATTATAATTATAAGCATACCTTGACTCATTGCTTAAATTTGAAAAGATCACTCATATGGAATTTGAAGGAGAAGTAGAATATAAGTTTTTCTTTCTAGACCTTCTGTAATCTTTAATGTATTTTTCTGATGGAGAGAAGATATACAAATTATTAGGTAGAGAGAGGACTAGACTCTTATTTTATAGATCATGAATTAGTGTCTTCCATCAAAGCACGCATCCCCTCATAAGAGTTGTAACCCCTCATAACCAATAGGAATTTAGTATTAGGATAATTATTAAATCATTAAATAAATAATATTAATGGGCTTTTATTTTATTATGTGGGCCACATAATTCTTACATTCTCCCACTTGGTCTATATAATATTCCTAACATGGTTTAATAGTAGAACAATAATGTGCACAAGTATGTTATACTAAAACTTTCCTTTAAATGACTACCACATAATATCATACTTAAATAGAAAATATAAGGTGAGCCATGACGGTTGTGCATTACTAAATCACTGCACTCCCTTCCATGTGCTACAACATTAGACCTCTATTTAAAATGGCTCATACTTGAGAGGTATAATAATGTCCACTTTATTGTCTTCGTTAAGACTATCATGCAAATATTTATCTATAACAATCATGTATACAACATTGAAAACAAGATATACTAGGAACACAAGTAATCTCACAGTGTCATATCATTAAACAAAACAAACATAATACAATAACATTAATGACGCTAATAACGCCCATTCTTTCAACATGTTCATTAAATGTTTGGGTGATAATACTTTTGTTAAAGGATCTGCAATCATAAGATTGGTGCTAATTTATTCAACTAACTCTATACGTTCCCGAACTTCTTGCTTGACGACTAAGTATTTAATATCCATACGTTTCGCACCATCTGAATACTTGTCGTTTTTGGCAAAGAAGACTGCCGCGACATTATCACAGTAAATTTTCGGCGGCTTGGCTATACTGTCAACAACCCTAAGTCCTGAAATAAAATTCCACAGCCATAAGCCATGACTTGTGGCCTCAAAGCACGCCACGAACTCAGCCTTCATGGTGGATGTAGCAATGACAGACTGATTCGCACTCTTCCATGAGATTGCTCCTCCGGCCAAGAGGAACATATAACCAAATGTAAATTTTCTACTATCAGCACATCCGGCAAAATCTAAATCTTAGTAACCGGCCACTTCTAGATGATCACATCTTCTATAAGTAAGCATGTGGTCCTTTGTTCCTTGCAAGTACTTGAGAACTTTCTTTCCAGCTTTCCAATGATCTATTTCTGGGTTACTTTGATACATGCCTAACATCCCAACAACAAAACTAATGTTGGGTCTAGTGCAAGTTTGAGCATACAACAAGCTCCCAACGACAGATGCATAAAGAACGTTTTTCATCTGTGCTCTTTCCAATTCATTCTTTAGACATTGCATATGACTAAATTTGTATCCCTTCTGAATCGGGACTATACATGTTGAACATTTGTCCATCTTAAATTTCTCTAAAACTTTGTTAATATAGCCTTTCTAATACAACCCCAAAATTCCTTGTGATCTATCACAAAATATTTTAATTCCTATCACATAAGTTGCCTCGCCCATGTCTTTCAAAGTTCTTAGAGAGAAATTTCTTAGTTTCATGTAATAAACGAAGATCATTAGCAGCAAGTAAAATATCATCAACATATAGCAGCAAGTAAAATATCATCAACATATAGGACTAAGAAAATAAATTTACTCCCACTAACCTTCATGTATATACATCGATCAACGGTGTTTTCCTTAAAACCAAAGGAAGTAATGATATCATTAAACTTAAGATACCATTGTCGGGAAGCTTGTTTAAGTCCATATATTGACTTCTTTAATTTACACACCATGTGCTCCTTTCCTTTACTTGAAAAACCTTCAAGTTGGTCCATATAGACCTCTTCCTCTAAATTTCCATTAAGAAAGGCAGTTTTCACATCCATTTGGTGTAACTCTAAATCGAAATGAGTCACCAATGCCATAATAATTCTGAGTGAATCTTTCTTAGAGACTGGAGAAAAAGTCTCTTTGTAGTCAATGCCTTCTTTCTGAGTAAAACCTTTGGCAACAAGTCTAGCCTTGTATCATTCGATGTTGCCTTTTGAGTCGCGTTTGGTCTTAAAAACCCATTTACACCCGACTTTTCTATAACCTTCAGGCAACTCAACAAGTACCCAAACTTGATTTTGATCCATAGATTTTAACTCATCTTCTATGGCATTAAACCACTTAGCAGAATCAATACTTTCCATGGCTTGTGAAAACAAAACTGGATCTAAAATCGAGTCAATATCGATTTCCAAGTCAATTTCTGACTCTTGTAGATAAACCACATAATCATCAGGAATAAGAGGTCGTCTTTCTCTTTGAGATCTTCTTAATATTATCCCTTGTGGTTCAACTACCGTAGGTTCATCAAGGACAACATCATGTAGTGATTGGTCACTCACTTGTTATTCTTGAACATTGTTAGGCTGTACAACAATGACAGGAACAACTTTAGAATTTACAGGTACATGTACTTATACCCTAATTTCATTAACGTGGTTCTCTACTCCCGTTAATTTGACCACTTTCAATGAACCTAGCATTTCCAGATTCTACAATTCTCGTACTATGGGTAGGATAATAAAATCTATACCCTTTAGATTTTTCAAAATAACTAATGAAATAGTCACTGGTTATCTTAAAATCTAATTTCTTTTCATGTGGATTGTAAATCCTAACTTCAGCAGGGCAACCCCAAACACGCAGGTGTCGTAAACTAGGTTTCCTTCATGTCCACATCTCAAAATGAGTTTTCGGAACTGCTTTACTAGGAACCCTATTTAGAATATACATGGTTGTCTTTAATGCATGCATCCACAAAGACAAAGGTAAAGATGAGTAACTTAACATACTCCTAACCATATCCATTAATGTACGATTACGCCTTTCTGCTACACCATTTTGTTGTGGTGTACCTGGCATAGTGTATTGCGCACATATGCCTCATTTTTCTAGGAATTTAGCAAATGGACCTGGACATTATCCTATCTCATCATACTTTCCATAGCATTCACCAATCACCACCTCTATTTGTCCTTACAATTTTCACTTTTTATCTAATTGCCTCTCAACCTCATTAATGAACATCTCAAGAGCTTCAACAGATTGAGATTTTTCATACAATAGATAAAGATAGCCATAACGTGAAAAATCATCGATAAAAGTGATAAAATACTTTTCTCCACCAAAGGATGGAGTATCAAAAGGTCCACATATGTTGGTGTGTATGATTTCAAGAAGCTGTGTACCTCTTGTGGCCCCTTTCTTAGTGTGCTTGGTTTTCTTTCCTTTAATGCAATCAATGCACACTCCGAGATCAGTAAAATCTAAATTCAGAAGAATTTCATTCTTTACTAATCTCTCTATCCTTTCCTTGAATATGTGACCCAAACGTTTATGCCACAAGTAAGCAGAGTTTTCATCAACTAAACTCCATTTAGTTCCAACATTTTGATGCATGGTTAACAAAGTTTCAGCAAAATCACTATCAAGCTTCAACTTGTATAAACCATTATAAAGGATTCCAGAACCAATAAACTTATTATTTTTATATAAACTAAATGATCCAGATCCAAACTTACAATAAAGTCCCGCTACATCAAGTTTTGGTAAAGAAATTAAATTGCGGGAAAATGTAGGTACATAAAGAGTTTGGTACACATCAAGATAATTTTCAGTATCTAAAATTAAGCGATAAGTGACAATGCCTTCCACTAGAGTTTTATCTCGATTTACCATAAAAATAAAGCTTTCATTTGTTTTTATGGTTTGGATCGAAAGGAATCCCTGCATTGTGTTGGAAATATGAGTAGTTGAACCCAAATCAATCCACCAAGTGTTATAAGGAACTTCAGTTAAATTTGATTCGAAACATACTAAGGCACAAGGCTTACCTTTCTTTTCGAACCAAGCCTTCCGTTTCAGGCAATCTTTCTTTAAGTGCCCTTTTTTGTTACAAAAATAACACTTAATGTTGTGTTCCTTCTTGTGGATTTGAGAAGCCTGAGTTGACTCATTCAAGTTATGCAATCCTTTCTTCTTTTTCTTTACAGGCTTCTTTTTAGAACTCTTTTCAGCTTCTTAATTCACAAGATGAACGGAATGAGATTTCTGATTCTTTAATCTTGTCTCCTCTTGAACAAGCATACTGGTCAATTCATTAATATTCCATTTGTCTTTAATTGTATTGTAGTTCATTTGGAACTATTAATATCATGTCGTATCATTGCTGAACCGAGACCTTCTCAATTAATAACTATTATCAGAATATATCATATTTTCATATTTATTAATTACCGTTATTTTGGTCAAAATATAATTAACTAAATTAATTATATTTTCATGAGTGTAACCCATCATTTCAGATTCCAAAAACTTAACTCCAAAGTGTTGCCTTAGGGTAGGTCAAGTTGAAAGAAGTCAACCTTGTTATTGACCCGGAAAGGACACTTTCCTTAGGGGGATGGATCAATGCCGCCGCGAAGTGCCTACCAGATCTCACGGCGTTGAACTAACGGTAGAGACCAGTGGGTCGTATGGTCATACAACCCTCTCCCACTCAATATTTTGCAAATATGTATTTTATTTGAAGAAACATCTCATGGTTTTCAAATCTCAAAAAATAAATAATTTATTTTTCAGATATGTCAAATTCTAAAATTTAACTCTTAAATTTAATTTCACATATAACATTATTTTGCAAATCAAATTAATCATATTAAATCGATTTTAGCGCATAGTTATTAATTTATTTTATTTTTCAAAATTCTTTAGAATAAATAATCATAAATGCGTGTGTATGCATGGCATGTTGTAAAATATATGACTAGGCACACTACATCAATATGGCATGTTATATATACAGACATATATTATATAATTATCATCATACAAATATAAAATACGCAATCGGCTATTGAGATGAATTTGGCTGGATCCCATGGAGAAATATAATTAAAACCATATTGAATGAATAATAATTACAACTAAATCGAATAAATATATAATTATAATAATTATTTTCTTCCGTTACATCAACGGGTCTTCGATTCTTAAATTCTTCATTCATCGGCTACATTCTTGGTCTTCGGGTTAGATTTCACCTTCTTCGGGGTCCGAAACACTTTCGAGTCTTATGGTACGCGAAATGAGGGTTTTGGAAACCCTCGGGCTCACTTGGAGCCCTGTTGGCCGCACCTAGCAATGCTAGGCCTGCGCCTACGTGTGCTGGCCTTGCGGCCGCGCGCTGGCTGCGCGATGTGCGCGCACGAGGCTGGTTCTGGGCAGTTTTTAGGGCTGCATGGTTGGTCTTCCAAGCAACTTGTGATTCAAAATTAAAACCCTAATTCTACCCAAATCCTAGAATTACAATAATTCTAATTCCCAAATAAAATTCAAATAATTTAAAGAACCAATTTAAAGAACCAATTTAACTGATCCAGGGAACCGTATAATTAACGGCCAAATCTATCATTCATACATTCATCAACATAAATAAATATAAACATCCATAAATAAATGCAAGTGCCTACCCATCACATACATACAAATTAAATATCATATATTTAATACAATATTGATTATCACATAATCGGAGCATAAATTAATATCGTCTATAGACCTCTTTGATACCAATTGTTGGTTTCCGAAACGATTTCAGATGTGAAAGTATGTGAGTAGTTGATCGTGTATAACAAAAATTTTCATAAAACTTTTGAGATATTCTATAGATTATATTAATTTATGCATGAATAAATTAATCACATTAATTTATTTATTAAGAACTCGATTAGGAATTATACCTAGCAGCCGATTAGGATGATATCTTAAGTTCTTTGATCTTGAATGTTTCTTGCTCCAAAGCTAGTTTAGAAAACCAAAGTCTTCATCATCAATTCTTAGAATCCATGAAGATGTGTGTGTGGGCACATCTGAGACAAAACAAGATTAGTAATAAAACACTCAAATTTTTCACGAACACCAACGCATGCATGACGTGAAATTTTTTGAGAAAATTTTTCCTTCCCACTCTATAAGAATTTCAGCAACTATGTTTTTTGAGAGAGAAAAATTGTGTCTCACAATTTTCTACGATTCTCTCATTTATAGAGTAGTAGTCAAACTATCAGAAGGAGTCTAATCTTTATCTCCAAGATAAAACTTGTCAATTATCTCTCATTTGAATTTGGAACCAAAACTCTCACTCTTTATCCTAGTATGGTCAGCCACATTAAGGGATAATATCCATGTGGTAGGCGCCAATTACATATATGGGAGGAGGCAAAAATTCTCATTTATCCTGCAGTCTAATATTTTACTCAAACTCAAATTCCAATTTAAGTTAAACTCAAATTAATTTGAATTCTAAGTTGAACAACTTATCAAATAAGTTAATTGAATAACTATGAGAGCAAGTAATTTCAATCCCAAAAGAATTCACACTGTGATGTGCATTTACACTATGTGAACACCTTCATATAAGTGATCCAAAATTCAAATTTAAATTTAAATAATCACATTATTTAATTTATAATTAATTCTCAATTAATTATCCTTGAGTGTTTTATTCTAGAATTTCATAATTATAAAATTCTCTTTCTACCGTGCAGAGACTCATGGACCTATACAATTAATAATTAATGAAATATTTTAATTAATTAATTCTATTAATTCTAATAGTTACTCCACTATAAATTTAGAATTGCACTCTCGTAATTATAGACATAAATTACTTCTAAACTGTGAAGTGTCCATTTGATATAATCACTGCATAGAGATCAATCATCCATAAATAATTCATAATTAAAGATAGGTGAAATCCATTAACCTCTCTAATTACATCTTTATCCTTGAGTACTATTGATTCTCTAATTAATAGTGATTCATAAAACACATTCATGAACCAGAGTGCTCTTATTAATCTAAGTATCAAATCAACACTGCAAGGGAATTATTTATCTGCTTGTTTCTCAAGAATGAATAGATTCCATCTCTTATAATAATATTTTTGGCTACCTACTTCATCATGTCTCCAAAATACAAGGAAGAGGACTCAGGATCTCAGAATCCGTACCGAGTAAATCAAAAGACACAAATCCATAAATAGGAGTTTGCTAAGAACTCAAGATTAAGATCGTTCCATATATGACCATCGATAAACTTAATTAAAAAATCTATACTTAACAGAAATTACCAGAAATTCATATTGTGTATGTGTCCCTGTTCCACATAATCTCATTATGCGTAATACACTCATTCGATATCTCGTCATATTAACAGTACGGGTAACATCGTTCCATTCTAAATGAGAATGACATGTACTAGTAATATTTTAATTAAAGATTCTGAACTTTAATTAAATTCATTACGAATATCATTTTTTATTATTATTCTTAAACATTATCCTCTAGCATATAACACTTATATACAATGTTTAAGGTCACATAAATAATTATGAAATTTTCATTGATATTCATAAAATATTCATAAATATATGCACATAAAATGATGAATAAACTCTTTTATTAAATAATTAATAAATAGCATATTACATCTCATACTTATAAGACATCATTCTTAATAAAAATCTAAACTCATACACTTCTCTTAAATTCGTTACTCTCTTAAGGGAAAGTGTTGTGGCGCAATAGTTGTCAAGTCAAAGATGGTTTCATGGGCCACTTTTGAACCTTGTTGACCTATTTATTTACTTTGAGCATTTTTGCCAGTTGTTGGGCTTATTTTGGGCCTTATATGCTGAAAACAAGAAGTGCAGACTAAGTTCTAGAGATTTTAAATTCAAATATATATATATATATATATATATATTAGGAAATTAAGCTTAGAAGTGGTATAAGCCTAATTTACAATTACTCATTCGTACTACTTTTATGTGTAAATCATATTTTTTTACTCATTCGTATTACTTTTATGTGTAAATCATTAAAATTAAATTGAAAACTTAACTTAATCATTAAAAAAAAAATCAATCAATTTTTTCAGACTGATATCAAACTAAAATTTGGCATAAATTCGCATTAAATTGAAGATAGAATTTTAGACACATTTCAACACCAAAATGACTTTTAGACCTAATATGTGGATCGACATGGGTAGTCTCAATGCGAGGTGGATCGTTTTAGGTGGTTCGGGAGGTGGCTGGTGCTAGGTGGTGGCTTGGGAATGGCAATATGCTGCTCTTGGAGGTGTGTTTTAAGAAGTTCTCAACTAGGGTTTCTGCATATGTAGTTGGGAGAAATAATCAAGGGCTAGAATGAGAATTAATTATTGAATTGTTTTTTTTTTGGATATTTTTTAAGGTATTTTTTTTGGATATGTTGGTCATTTTACGTTAGAAATTAACAAAATTTATATTAGGGGATACTGATGTAACATATGTTGATCAAGGGGTGTCTTTGTAACTTAGACAAAACACAAGGGTACAACATAGTTCTCCCTAACTAAAATGATGGTGTAATTATAAACATCCAGGAAGCCAAGAATATTACGGGCCCATTTAGTTCGCTGATTCGAGTTTTTAATTCGAGTTGAGATGTGACTTTATGCAAGAGCTTTTTACTGTAGCAAAAAAGTTAGATGTGACTGTTATAAGAGTTTTTTACTGTAGAAAAACTCGAATCGGTAAAATAAACGGGGCCTACATGCATGTTATCCTTGTTCCAAATTGTGTATTCAAACATTAATTACCATTTTATTCCAAAGGACACATTTTACCAACAAAATAGTAGTGACAAAGAAAGAC
The DNA here is from genome assembly GCF_000414095.1 of Morus notabilis. NCBI lineage: Eukaryota > Viridiplantae > Streptophyta > Magnoliopsida > Rosales > Moraceae > Morus > Morus notabilis. Next base: position 133,778 of record NW_010367729.1, read on the forward strand.
ACCAATAATAAGCCGTAAATGCCCTAGGCAGCTACTATATCGCCATTTAATTTGAAAACTATCAAAAGAAGTGACCAAAGAAAGTTTTCGAACCTGAAATATATAGTATGCTCTTCAAGAGTCCCCCATGCTTTTAAGGATGGGTCATATGGTCCTCAAATATTGCTCACATGTATATGTTATTGAACAATATTTTTCCTCCTGATAGATATTAGATGGTTCAGAGCATAACTTGAACTGGGCAACATTTTCCTAGCTCATTTTCATTATATATATGTATATAGTATATGTATATATCTAGATATATTCTATTCATACCCATAAATTAATTGGTTTTATATCTCTTAGTTCGGCCGAACATTTCATCTTTGAAAAGATGGGCCAACTGGGAAGCCCAGATTATCTTTTTGCAGATAATCTTTGAAGGAAATAGACGGCAGATTTGTTTGTTTGGAACTTTGCATGAGATGTCTAACGTTTCACTTTCCTGCATGTCTCCATCTTTTTATTCATCTTCACGGCGCCCATAAAAATTCAATATTGTCCCTATTTATACTAGTAAATCTCACGGAATAAGATGAGGGAAAAAAAAGTCTCAATTAATTTAACACCTCTATTTCTCGCAAGTAACATTCCACAAAAAAAAAAAAAAAAAAAAAAAAAAAAAAAAGCTACACGGAAGTGATGATGTGACAAACATTAAAGAAGTAATTGGTCACATTAATATATGACAACATTGATAAACTTCAGTAAAATTAGAGCTTTCCACGGAAGATATCTCTACCGGTAATACGTGTCTTTGGAATGAAGTCAAAATTATATCAAAACGAGAATACAAAATTGACAATTTCTTATACATATCTTTGATAAGTTATTTTTTCAATACCTACCGTTAAATTTTCCTTCAAAAGTTTGATAACTTTGTAGTAAGGTGCAAATATATATATATATATATATATTTTCCTACTAAAATCTAAACCATCAATAATGTTAAAATCATAGTTAAATCAAAATAATTAACATAATTAAAAAAAAAGATCCAATAGTTTAAATTGCTCACTCTTGCACTAGAGTAAAATAATATTTGTACGCTATCACAGAATTCTCGTAAAGTTACTCGATATTATACCGGGAGAGAAGGGTGACGTGGCAAATACCACTACTACCATAATACTAATGAGAAGGAGGATATTGAAAACTACCATTAATGAATTGAAGGAAAATCATGTGAGGCTGAAGATAAATTGTGATAATATAATAAGAAAATGGGGTTGACATAATTGGTGTACAAAGGAATGTGTAGTAACTGACATGTAAGAATGATGAAATTATTTTCTGATCCTAAACACTTTCTATATTTTTGTGTTTATCCAAATCCAAAGGCTGTGGGATTTCCAACTCACCATGTAAAAGATAAGGTCCTATGGTCATTCTCATGTGGACAATATTGAACGATGTATCAATATGCTATTGTGGCTACTGGTTATTAGAAAGTATAAGATATAACGTCCCTACTAAAATTCATTCTCCATATTCAAACCAAGCTCTTTCTGGATATTTTAAGGCCGTGTTTAGAATTGATCCCATTTTTATTTTTTTACGTTTTTTGAGAAAAAGATGAAAACGTTTCTAAAACAGTGTTTGACGCAATAAAGATAAAAAACGGAAATAAAAACGATTTTTTAGTTTAGTGTAAAATGAAAAAGAAATGAAAAATGACTTTTAGTCATTTTTCATTTGTTGTTTTTGTTTTCTCTTCTCTCGAGCAGAGAGAGAGAGAGAGAGAGAGAGACATTAATGGGTTTTTTTACACTGAAAATAATCTCTTGATAAAACTACTAAACGCATTTTTAAAAATAATTTCTGTTTGAGATTGAAAACGTTTTCATTTTCATTTTCATACAAAAAATAAAATCGTTTTGGAACGAGTTCTAAACGCGCCCTAGGTGTTGTATTTTGAAAAGACGATTTTACCCCAAAAAAAAATGTCACATATCAAAATTATTTGCAACTTATACATACATACACACAATAAAATGAGTTTTAACAATTTATTATATAACAATTTTAGTGTGTCAATTATTGAGTACCGGCAGTGTTAAGTGTGATACACTAATAAAAGATAGATTGCATAATATAAAATTTGTATGCAGGATCCACATTTTATTAGTGTGCGGTGTTAAGTAGTAGGTTTTTAAATTTTTCATTATATATTATATATGATATAATACGGGTAGTTAAAAACTAGAAAGACAGAAATGTTTAATATATAGGGCAATATTTACCATTAATATTAGTTATATATACTTTATTTCCATATCGAAGATATTTATTCAATAATGTATGTATTCTGCAAATAGTCTTTATATACACACAGAGACACACACGAGAATGCCACCAAATGTAGATGTAATATTGGGATATTTTCGGAAAATATCTGTGAAAAGAACACCGCAGTATGGAAACCTAAAAAAGTGCAAACATAAATGCATATTGTTTTTGTTTTGTCATTGCTCCTTTGAAGCTTGAAAGGCCGTAAAATATATTTAGGTATGTTAGTTCATTGATTTGAATTTTTAATTTGAGTTAAAATGTAATTTTATGTGAGAGTTTTTTACTGTAATAAAAAATTAAATATGACTGTTTCTGAGAGTTTTTTACTGTAACAAAATTTAAATTCTAAACTTAAATCGGTAAAATGAACGAAACTTAAGGTACATATGAAAATGACCCTAAAAATTGTTAGAATTTTGCTATTTTCAAAAGGTTCCAAATTTTTTTCACTTGCGCCACTTCAGCTGGACATATCTCCCAAAACGTCATAATCACTCTTTAAACGCCAAATAACTATCTATTATTTAAAACCCATAAGAAAAGGGAAATTGCAAAAGAGTCCAAATGGTATAAGACTAGGAGCTTTTTTTTTTTTTTTTGAAAGGTTCCATTACAAATTACTCATGTACAACTCTTATGCTTTTTTTTTTCTCTCTTTTTTTCTTTCTTTTTTTTTTATTACTGAACTATAAATCTCGCCAAATATTAGGCGTAGAATTACCACTAAATTAAGCCTACATCACAAAATAAACATTTTATTTAAGCATAATTAACGGTTCTCAACTAATAAATTAATAATGTATATAACAGATATAAGCTGTCAAAGCAAATTCATTATGTTGGAATAATTCATTTGAAGAATGTTAACATCTGTTACTCTTATCCTAGTTACCATTGTCAAATATGTGGGTGATTTTGGACCACAGTCTCTATTTTCTTTTGGATATTTCAGACCAACTCGGTCCTAAACTATCCACTTGGACAGTTCTTTCCGGTTGTTTCCAGTATATATATATATTTATTTATTGATGGTGAAATTCATCAACAAAAAGTTAACGAATTTTAAAATAAATTAATACGATTCGCAACGATATAAATATAGAAGAACGGACTTAAATGCAATAATAATAAGAACACATAAAGATTTATTGTGGTTCACTCTCGATTTAAGAGCTACATCCACCGTAGGGAAGAGGAGAGAATTTCACTAATTTGAGAAGAGATTACACGTTTTTTCCTCAGTGTGAGACTTTGGAGAATTTCGAGTATATAATCCCCTATTTATAGCTTAGGTCACTGCTCATAAACCTTCCTTATTTAAATATGGGATATTTCTCATGTCTTTTGAGATAGTTTTTCAAAAGATAGAGATTACAATTAATTTGTGCGGTTCCATATTTAAAATACAAATCTTGTCTTTTGAAGCAAATCTTGCGGATTCATTATCTTCTCATAGCCTTAACTCGTAATAGCCTCGACTTCGTAAGAGTTAAGCGAAGCCTCTTCGCCCTAGGTGTAGCTTGAAGCCTCGTCTCCTTGAACACTTCTTGGAGCCTTGCGAAACCTCGACTCCTTAAACACTTAGACTTACGAAGCCTCGACTCCTTAAATACTTTCTTGATCTTGAGAAGCATCGACTCCTTAAGGATTGGACGAAACCTTTTTTCTTAGGCATAGCCTGAAGCCTCATCCCCTTGAACATTCTTGAAGCTTCTTGAAGGGTCGACTTCCTACTGTTATTGCTTAATGTTGATGACGTGGCACCAGGGTTAAGTTGTCCTTGTGCTCTTGATGAGTTTCTTAATAGGTCTCTGTTTTTACCCTACAACATTTACCCACTAGGACGAGGCATTCCTATGGATTGCTTCGAACTGTGACCAGAAAGGATCTCTTCTTTGACTCCTCCTTAAGGCTTGGTTACTCGCGAAGGATTCTATCCTTAAACAATAACACCTATGTCACTGAAGATGCTTCTTGAAAGTATAACAGTCTCGTTGATTACGTCACTTACACGTCGTTGTGTTAAACATTCATACGACCATTTAAATGGTGAGATCTAAGCTGTTAGATCGTGCATTTTTGTTTTCAATTTTCATAGATAGATGCTTGAACTTTGTAGCGTTTCGCGTGAAATCATTCATGTATCATTTGATTCTCTTTGAAGATGCTTCATAAGGACCCTTTATATCTTATTCCCAACGACCCCGACACCCAAAGAGAAGCTACATTAGACCTTCCACAACCTTTTTACGGTACCTTTCAAGCTATTTACGAGAACTTCTTTGATGAAGATTAGGTTGTTGTGATCTCCAAATCTCCAGTCGTTGACCACATGAGAGAATAAGTCTTCTACCAAGTCAATGTAAGCATCATCTTTTCTAAATTTTGAAGCTTTACCAACCTTTTTTATGATTTTTTTAACCATAATTGCCTCATCCGCTTGCAGGCCCTCGTTCTCTCCTTTCTCAATCTGATTGAATTGATCAAAGTTGAGAAGCAAAGCAAGGAGATGAACCAGCTCAAGGTGAGCTTAAAAGGTCTCCTCGATGCTGAGAAACTCATTTCCAAGACCATCATAGGGGAGAGGTGATGAGGACACCAGGGATGCAAGGAATACTCACGATCCAATTCAAGTCCTAGTTGGTCCGGTGATGGGGTATCGAGCTAAAAGATTTAAAGAAGAGTTGAATTACCTAGTCCGGAGAGTTCTACAACAAGAAGAGAGAGTGTTCACTATTGAGGGCGAACAAAGGCTGGTTTTACTAATCAAAGTCGATCCGGAAGAGAGCCAATCAGTCATACACGTCCATTGAGCCATTGCATGGCCAACTTGCATGTTATTCCAGGATACACGTGCAAGGGGAAGTCCAAGAGGATGTAGGTATATTTTTCAGCAAGGGATCAAGTCAAGATTGCGGATCAAGATTTGATTTCGTTATAATCCTATCTTTTTAGATTTAAGTTTTAATTTAACATTTAAATTTCATAATAGGCGTGTTTAGAAGGAAGGATTTTGAGTCAAATTCAGATTCCTTCCTAGGATTTGCTTTTAGGTGTGTTTATCTTGTTTTAGGTGTGTCTATCTCATTAAGGGTAGATTATGACTTTTACAATTAAAAACTCTTCATGGAAATTTCAACTATTTAAGGCTGAATTTCGGATAATGAAAAACAGTTTTGATGTTTATTCATATTGTGAGATATTCTTCTTGAGTTCTTGAAGAAATTTTTTCGAACTTATCAAGGATTCCTTGTGGCGTTCAACTTAACTTATCAAACGGAATTTTCATACTCGTTTGTGGCGTCTTCACCATACCAAGGTTCTTACTTTGCTAAGCAACGGGTCGCGGTTTCCATCAATCTTGAGAGATCTTGAGTCGTATTCCATATTTGGTGTCGGGTTTCGTCACGTTGTTGGCGTAGTTCGTATCAAGAGGGACCTCGCCAAGAAAGATCAAGACAACGAGGCTAAGAAGGTGGAGAAGCTTCAAGAGGAATAGGAGAAGCTCTAAAAGAAAATGGAGGTGTCAAGGGAGAAGTACCTTGGTGAAGCAGATTGAAGGCTTCGTGGAGGGGAAGAAGGTTGGCGCCGAAGAAGCTGCCAAGAATTGCCTCACCTCTAAGGAGTTTGAAAAGAGATGTAAGGAAAAGGCACCAGGACTGAGTTGTCCTTGTGCACTTAATGGGCTTCTTAATGACATTAAGCCTTCTTAATAGGTCTCTATTTTAACCCTACAACAATATATATATATATATGCATACAAATATATACATGTTCCATAACCATATGGAATTTGTATTTAAACTTTTGAATTAATATAACTCATGTGTCCATTAATTCTTTTTTCTTTTTTCATTTTAATAAAAAAGGGACTATGGTGTCATTCCGCCCCATACTCAGTCCTCTCGTACTAGGGTTGGTTGGCTCCTCGTAGTTCTCCCTTTAATACCAATGGTAGATAGGAACTTAACTGTCTTACAACATTCTAAACCCAACTCACGTACCACTTAAATCGGCGAACAACCGAACCTTTGATGTCATTCTGCCTCATCCTTGAATTCTTATGTTGATTGCTTACACAAGTAAAACACAACTCACAAATAAATTTAATTGAATTCATCTATTGGAAAATAACGACTTAGCTGCTACATGTGTATTGACAGTTAAAAAGTTGAGATATACAACATATTGTTGTGTTATGTGTTACGTTTTACTTACTCTTGTTCTATAATATTACGTTTGATATGTTCTCTAGTATCATGTCTTTAATAGGCCAAGTAAGAGGAATTGTTAATGGGAACTGGGGCGGGGATGAGACAAATTTATTTTTTCCGAGTCGTGTAAAGGTGATACCTGAACCTACTTCCCCACTCTTAATTAATACATACAGTATTAAAAGTAGTTTTAATCATTTTTTTCAATTATTACAGTTTTTTATTTGAAATAGGTTTTTATTAATATTTCAAATTTAGTGACACCTCAAATATTTTGTTCACTTAAGAGGAAAATTTGTTAGACCTTTCAAGTTCGAGAATAAGAAATAATAAGTCAAATTATAGGGGTTGTTCTTTTACATTTTTGAGTTAGGGTGACTTGAGTGATGATCTTGAGTTGAATTTGAGTTGAAATTGTAACTTGAGTTGTGTTTGGATGTGCACATTTAGGGCCTGTTTAGTTCGCTAATTCGAGTTGAGATGTGATTTTATGTGAAAACTTTTTACTGTAGTAAAAAAGTTAGATGTGACTGTTTTTAAGAGCTTTTTACTGTAGTAAAACTTAAGTTATGGTTTGAATTGAGAATTTTTTTGAGTTTGTGTTTGGGTGTGTCAAAACTTAAATTTATATTTAGATGGTATTTTAATAAAAACTCAATGATGATGAAAAATTTTAATAGGGTATATGGGTGAGGTTTTATTCGTCTTTTCGTTGTGAATGCATAGAAAAGAAAAATCATCTCAATTAGAATTAAAACGAAAAAGTTATATTATTTTTAAGAATAGAAAAAATAATGTTCATTAACTTAAGTTCGAGTTTATGAACTCGAGTTGAAGGGGAAACTTGAACTTAAGTTTAGCCCCAAACTCGAGTTCAAACTCAAATTTTAGAAAAGAACAACTTGAATAAAGTTATAATTCGAGTTTAAACTTTTTATGGCCTCGTTCATTTCGCAGATTCGAGTTTTCAATTTTAGGTTTCTACAGTAAAAAACTCTCAAAAAATGTTACATCTAACTTTTTTTACTCAGTAAAAAATTATCAGAAAATGTCACATTTTAGCTTGAATGGCTTACGTGTTTCATCGCAAAACCCTATAGTTTTTTGAATTGAGGAAGAAAATAAAAATAAAAAAAAGTGATTTAAATTGGTGATATATAAAATTTGTCTCAGAATGATGGTAAGATAATAGTGCAAATGGTAAGATTGCCACAAAATTGTATGATCTCGTAATCACAAATCATTGAAGCTAATAAGCTCAACGTATGATTCCCATCCTCCACACAATAATAAATCAACAAAAAGGACACTAAAAAAAGGGCTCCAAACAAATCATTGCTTCTATAGAAGAAAGACATCGAAAATCTTACCTCCCCCACCTTGATACACGTGAATGTCATCCACCCTATTAAGGACATGCCACGTCAGCCCTAAAATCTAGACCCGCCAATTAGGTTTTGCCACCTCAGCGGATAAGGAGCCTTTCCAAGGAAATCCCAAAAGTTTGCAGGTGGTATGGGTGGCATATTTGGACTAATCCGAATGGGGGCAATCGATACTTGCCCATCATTAGGATTAGAAAGTTTTGTTACCAAAATGCCCTTGTCATGTCAATCAATTCACTGAAATGCCCTTGATGCTGACTTTTCGGCAACTTGAAAGAGTTTTCGTTGGCAAATTTCTGACTTGGAAAGAAAAATAGATTGATGGAAAAAGAACCGTTGTAATTGCAATATTACAGCTTGTGTAAAATAAAATTAAGAAATAGGTATATTTAGGGTGGAAAATATTATTTTTATTATTGGATTAATTTTTAAGCAGTTTAATTTTAAGTAAGGGTAGTTATGTTTTAAGAAAGTTTCGTCAGTTACTTTTTGGTTAAGAGAGTTTGTTCGATTTATTTTTTAATTTTTTATTGTTTAAGTAAGTGTGCGACTCAGTATGAGGACCTCTTTCTCTTCTAGCCACTCACCGTTCACACAATTCTTTATAGTTTCATCGTAAATTTTTAATGTGAATATGCATAAATTTAACGTTAAAAAATTAATTTAATGATTAAAAACCTACCATAATATAATCTATTGAAAGAGTAAGTTTGTAGTGCACAAATTGATGGCCACTCTATCATTTTTCATAAATGATAAATGAGATTATAGTTATAGAAAGTAAAAATGACAATAAATTAGAGACAATGAAAAACCTATCAAAAGATCAATCAAGCTCTAAAGGATAAGAAAAAAAATCTCTAGTAACATTCAATTTGACAAGTCAATTTCGTTTGTGAACTTTTGCCACAAGAGCTATTAACATTCAACTAAAATTAATTTGGTCTTTGTCAAAACCCTTAACAAACAATTGTGAATTCCAATAATCAGAACAAAAATATAGAGGAGAGGAATAAATAAAGAAGAAGGCCAATTAGGTAAATGAGCCAGAAAAATAATTGAACCATTTTGAAAACTTAAAAAAAAAAAACACAAAAACAAAAAGAACAAGAGAGAGAAAAAGAGTTTTATTTTTTGTAAAATGAAAGATAGTGGACCCCACGCCCAGAACTGCTGAGACTGGAGGCTTGTCTCTTCCTCTGTTCTCATATCTCCACCATTTCTTCCCTCAATCTCCTCTTCTCCTCACTTCACTTCACTCTAGAGAGAGAAAGAGAGGAGAGAGAGAGAGAGAGAGAGAGAGAAATTAGATGCCAACATGCGCTATATGTACAAAGCTCACAACGGTTCTTTCCCTTTTATCTGCTCCGCCACCTCGTGACCTTCTTTTCCCCTTCTCTCTCTCCTACACCACCATACTCTCTCTCTGTCTCTCCTCTCTCTCTCCTCTCTCTGGTTTTTTATGCTCACTTTTCACTCTATATTTATCTAACACTAGACCATTCCTCTATTGGGTAACTTTCCTTTCCAAGATATTTTCCCTCCCTTTCCTCCAAATCTCACTCTCATCATGCTCTGATATTCTCTCAGAGCAAAATTTGAGCGTCAATTGGAGGCAGGTTCTTTGGGTTTTGTGAAAAAATTTCCCTACTATTTGCATTAAAAGAAAAAAAGAAAAAAAACTTTTGGCCTTTTCTCGCCTTTTTTTCACCTTAAAAAAGCCCAGAAATTTGGTTTGTTCCTTTGAAGGGTTTAAGGGTTTTTGGCTATTTCTATGGCTTTTTCCAAATTATAGGAACCACAACTTTCTCATATAGTTTTATTCCTTTTCTTTCTATATGTTGCTTCCGAGGAATCACCATCTCCAAATGTCGTCGTGTTTGGGCGGCGGCGTCGGCGGCGGTGGAAGGGCCTACGCCTTCGAGCTGGAGATGCTGAAATCGCCATCGCCATCGCCATCGCCATCGCCATCGCCATCCACATCTTCATCTCCGTCACCGTCGTCAGCCTCAACAACGTTGTCGGAATCCAGCAATTCCGGCCTCGCAATCACTACCCGGAAACCTCGGACTCGCCGAAAACGCCCCAACCAGACCTACAACGAGGCCGCCGCATTGCTCTCCACCGCCTACCCCAACCTCTTCTCCCCCAAACACCTCGCCGCCGTCTCCTCCGCCGCCAGTAATCCACGAACCTTCTCGAAATCGCCTTTCTTGTTGTCCGACGATTCGTCGGAGCTGTTTTTTCCGTTCAGAATCATCGATGACGATTCCACTTTCTTGATAGACCAGAAACCCGGCGTCGTCCGAGCAATAGAGACGGCGAAATTCTCGAATTCCTCGAATACCTCATCGACGACGACGACCTCGTCGGATAAATCGTGCCCCAGCCCCGGGGAATTCGATTCCCGCGCGGCGAGTTTCTGCCCTAGTGCCATGAATTACGAGGAGGACGAGGATTTCGACTACGCCGAGGAGGTGGACGACGGTGGCGGAATTGACAGCATAATGGGAAATCTGGCCGTCGAATCCTCCTCGGCGAATAGTAGCAATATCTGTTTTGGGTGTCCGATGGGATTGGGATTGGGATTCGAATTGGGGCTCGGAATCGGGAGACCAGGAATTGTTAAGGCCTTGAGGAATAGCGACGATGGAAATTACAACAGTTGGTGGAATTTTCCGACGGTGGACATGGTGGAGCTCTCGCCGAGGTTCATGAAGGGTTCGAATTCGGCGTCGGAGAAGATGAAGAAGAAGAAGAAGATGAAGAAGGTAGCGGCGGTGGCGGAGAGAGAAAAGGCGGCGGCGGAAAAGGCCGTCGCCGGCGATGGCGAGACAAAGGTGTTGGAATTGCCGAAGACGAATAGCAATGCCGGGCTAGGGTTGTTGCTGAAGCTGAATTACGACGGCGTTCTGAGCGCGTGGTCGGATAAGGGCTCGCCGTTCTCCGACGAAGCTGACGTGCCGGGAAACGACGTCGCCGTAGGTTTCTTGTCTTCTTCTTCCGTTAGGAAAGCAAATGGTCGGAAAGAGAAAGAAAAAAAGAAAAAATAATTAAAAAAATGAGTTTCTATTAGTTTTAGCGAACCAAAGTTGATGCTGTGGCGCGTGTGTTACACGCTCCATTAAAAGTGGAACCAAGAAAAAGCGAAGTAAAAGTGAACTGAATTTTTATTTTTATTTTCTCATTTCTTTGCAGTTTTTTGTTGTTTTTTGTTTTTTTGTTCCTTACTTCTTCCTCCTCTCCAGTGTTGTTTTCGATGTCAGTGGGACCCATTTGTGGGGCCAAAAGTATTTCTCTTTACCGTGGAGCTCTTAATTCCCACAATAAAAAATAAAGGAATTAGAAGAAGAATATTCATTTGTAATAATAAAAAGTTTCAATTGGAACAAGAATATTCAGTTGCAATAAAAAAATAAAAAATAAAAAACCTCTCTTTTTTTTAGCAAAAAAAATGCAATAGAAAAGATTTTAATTCAAAAAAAAAAATTTTTAAATTTCTCAAAACCAAAGTCATGAAACGCTTATAAACAAAGCCAAAAAAAACCTTTTTTCTTTTAAAAAAATAGATAATTTATTTTTGAAAGTGTTCTCATACTTTCATAAATATTTTTTTATTACTGTAATTATTTAATTAAAAAAATTATTAATTAAGAATAAAAAATAAAAATTTTAATTAACGTATTTTAACAAGTATTTGTAAAAATTACTATTTTCTTTTTTTTTTTTTCACTGGGGTAATAACTAGAATGTACGTGAAAGTGAAAGTTGTCCTTTTCGGTGCTTCCATTTTGAGTTAAGCCTGTACTGCGAAACACTGAATAGTAGCTCATTTTTTTTGTTTTTTTTTTAATTGAGGCAGGCCAGGCTGGCGCAAATAGATTTGTTCTCGGACACCGGCGGAGTGAGAGAGGCTAGTGTGTTACGATACAAGGAAAAGCGGCGTACGCGCCTCTTCTCTAAGAAGATCAGGTACCAAGTCAGAAAAGTCAACGCTGATCGACGGCCCAGAATGAAGGTTAGCTTCTTTTTTGGCATTTATTTCTAAACCGTATGACTATGTGACACGTCATCACTGGATGTGATGATTAATGCACTCATAAAATACGAGCACCCTATAATATTGTGTTTTTTTTATTATCACTAAAGAGCTTTGTCACGTGTGTTTTCAAATTTTAAATTTGATCAAAATCATTTTAATAAAATTATACAAAGTTAATGAAATTTATGTCCCGTTTAGTTTGTTGATTTGAGTTTTTAATTTAAGTTGAAATGTGACTTTATGAGTTTTTTACTGTAGTAAAAAATTTAAATGTGACTGTTTTTGAAAGCTTTTTATTATAACAAAACTTGAATTCTAAATTCAAATCAGTAAAATGAACGAGACTTTAATACAAATTTAACAATTCAAAATGAGATACTATCAATGTGATTGTTTTCATATCTTAATGTAAAAATCTCATATTTTATACTATAAAATATAACAAAGCTCATTTGATATCGGGTTGAGATAAGACATCACTCAATTTCCCCATAAATTTAGAAAGTAAAATATTTTCACATTTGATAAGATCCCATAATGTGGCTGTAGTTAGATTTTGCATTTTAGTGCTAAATAATCAAATTTTTCATCATTATCTCTTATTTCCAAACATTTCCTGCCAACAAAGCTCACTTTTTATCCATTGGAGATTGTGAGTTATATTAGTTTGAATAACTCGTTAGGATTGTTGGATGTTCATTGAATTTGTCCAATTTACACGCTTTTTTATTCTAAAATAATTTTAACATGACATGACTTTTATAAATGTGAAATATTTATATGCATTTAACCATAAAAGTTCAGTTCAGAAAATGAATAGTTGCAACAAAGATTAATTTTGCATTTTTCTTTAGATTTATCAATGATACAAAAATGTTTTCAGATTGCGAATCCTATAAATCTTTTATAGTTAGTCTTGTTTACTAATTTCCTTCAACAACAGTCTCATATAATCTTTAATAAATAATATAATACAATCGAACTCGTATGATAAGTAATTCTCATCTGATGGTCAGCATATTATTTTAGTAAGCCAATTCAATCCAGCCTTATAAAATAAGGGCATGCCTGCAATAATTTCATCATGATTTAGTCGTTATTCTTTATTATTTAAAAATTAAATAATTTCTGTTATCATTTAGTATTTAAAATGTTTTTGTTGCGCTTAAAAACATAAAGATGTCGTTTTCCCTCTTATTCTTTTTGCTTGGAACATATAGATGTTCTTTTTCCATGTATTATATAAAAAGCTTGGTCACATCACACCTAACTTTATATAGCCAATTGGCAAAACTATATTGCACATTTGCCAAATTTCAACACAAATTCGTTAGCTTTGCTTGCATAGCAAGCTACACTTCCACATATGTCGGTTTTTTTTTTTTTTTTTCATCTTAGGGATAGTATAATAGTAATCAAACGACCACAAAAAACTTCTAAACCTTAGTATCCATGTAGTTGTTACTATTGACGCTTGCAAAATTCTATTCAATATGCTTGGTGGTTTTCTGTGTCTTATTAGTGTTTTGTTTTCTTTTCAGGGGCGCTTTGTTAGGAGGCCTAATTCAAAGCATGAAATAATGGTGGAAAAATAGCACAAGAAAAAGGAAACATATTTTGCCCTTCTTGATTGAGATCATCATCATCATCATTTATGGTGTCAATAATGCCTTGGCTTTTACTTTTTTTTCCTTTTTTTTCTATTTTTTTTCCTTTATATAATTATCGCACTTAAAGTCGGCGGAGACGAAGACTAGTTAGAAGAGAAGAGTGGCTGGTCCAACATCTAAATTTTTAGTATAGAGGATTTTCTCAAAATTGATGTATTATGTTTGATCTCCTGGTTTTGTTGTCTTTGGATCACATGTTAAAGCTTCTACTTTGTTCCAAAGTCATGAACACCTTTTTGTTAGGTTTACTAAAAAGCAAGGAAATTTTGTTCGATGTAATGTAGTAGTAGCAAAAGATAAAGGCGTCGAAATTCAATATTTGTTGTGTCATCTGTTTTACTTTTGAGTTTGAAATTTTCTTGTTATGAGTGAAATATTTACTAGACGCCACTGAACTTCCAATAACATCGAAATGAAATTGACTTGTAAATTTGACTTTTGAGAAGTGCAAATGTTAGCTTAGATTCTAAGAAAAAAACGAAGCTTAGATTCTATATACATATTTAGTGCTCAAATAGATTCTAAGGATATTACATAGTACAATTCCAATTTCACAAAAATAAAAAGAAAAAAAAAATCCATCATATAAAATGAAAATGTTTTTTCTACCACCCTTTAAGTAAACAAAATTGGGGAATTATAAAACTTGTTACCGCTGCTCTCTCACTCTCTCCCTTACTTTAGATTAAATAACTTTACAATATACTAATAAATTAATGTAAATCAATAATAAACTTGATGAATTGATAATTTATTAAAGTGATTCATCAAACTAAATAAATAATTTAATTAGTTATGCAAACAATAAATCCAAATCTCTGATTCCATGAAGAGTGACAAAAAATAGATTAATTTAAGTTTAAAATTTGAGTTTTGCTACAGTAAAAAACTCTAAAAAACAGTCACATCTAACTTTTTTACTATAGTAAAAAACTCTCCCATAACATCACATTTCAACTCGAATTAAAAACTCAAATTAGCGAACCGAACGGGCCCTTAGACAATCTTGAATATAGGTAAAATTGATATAGACAATGTTACGGTTTATGCAGAAAAATTGCACATAAAGTTCTGTCTTCTTCTTTTGTTTTTTCTTTTTTTTTGATGAAAGTATAGTTTGTGCTCTAGCTCTTTTGGACTCGCATTTGCAAAATCCTCGATCTCGAAATAATTCGAATTCGGGCTTGTTGTTGGTATTGGGTAACACGGCACTGTACCTAGCAAACAGATCAGTTCTCCTAGATTCAGACCAATTTGAAGAAGCAACAACAGCAATAATAAAGAGAAAAACCATAACAGACAGCCTATTTGTGCAATGTATTGTGAAATCTGACCTTCTAGCGGGCATATTCATTGCGTTTCCTGGCGGACAACAGGCCTGTGAGGCTTTGGAGCTGAAAGAACCGTTACAACGTAAGAAAACGTGAAACGGCCCTTACGTGTTAAAAGTAGAAATGTATGTATTTAATTCAAGCAAAACCGAAAATTACAAAAGGTAACATATTTTTAAGTTCTATAAATGTCAGCAGCTGAATGCATAAATCAGCATACTTTCTCTAAATTAATACAAGTTACCCGTTTCTTATCAAAATAATAATAATGATAATAATAATTGGTATACTTTTCTGATCCCTTGAGAGAAGAAGCAGGGAAAAATAAAGTGCAAATGAAGAATAAGTTACTATGTTATGAAATTAGATCTTAGTACGGCAAGAGGAAGATATACTGTAAATCCAATATCTTAAACACATATATAGTGGAGTTCAGTTGGATAACGCAGCACTGAAAACCAAGAAATGACTCAAGCAAGACGAGGCGGTGATAGAGGAACGTCGAACCAAAAAGCAAAAATGTGGTTCAAATACAATTAAACAGGACAAATCCAGCCTGAACTGTAAGAGTTACTAAGGAAAATCTCAGTCAGTTGAACCAAGCCATGACCCTGGTGCGAGGACGACCATAATCCATGCAAGAAATTTTGTGTTTTACCGATCTAACTTGTTTACATACCTTAGATATTTACTAATGCAAATCAAGAACTAAATTTCCCTTATACTAACAAACAAAGTAACAATAATGATGATCTTGATTACCGTTAGGGTTCCCTTGCTCATAGAAGCCGCGGAAAAGAGAGATTGCTTCAGACGCCATTATTCCTCCCCTGCATTTGAAACCCTTCCCTTGAGGAATTCCACCACTAAATATAGTGAGAAAGAAAAAGAAGAAGAAAAACATTAGAGATCATATCAATTGCATACTTCATAGTAATGTCGAGTAAATGCATCCAGGGGGGAAAAAAAGTTGTTTTTCAAATGTACATCGATGAGAAAAGTGTACATCTCAGCTAGAATCCATTGCATGTAGTTAGCAATATTCATATTTCACAGCAATTACGAGAGAACCTGCTGTTGAATACTGCACTATGAAAGTGCCATTTCTCCACACCTTAACTAAAATCAAGATTTGTGGTTTGAAAATCAAATAAAAGTGACGAAAAAGTTTTGTGAATCTCCCACAGAGAAATAGTCTAATGGCCAAAGCAGAATCATTAGATAACATTGCTTTTGATGTTGGATTCAGAAATAAATCTATTAAGAGGTTAAATTGTTGTTTTTAATATTGGGTTCAGAGATAAACCTGTTGTGCGACTCAGAGTTACCCAAATGCAACGACAATATTGATCCACATCCCCCAAATTTCTCATTTGCACATCCATAGAAAACTTCGCTTATACCTAAAACAGGTTAAAAAATCACCTGACCAAATTAACATTGATGAAAATAAAATGATTTCCGTTAAAACTGACAAAACTTTCATTCATCAGCACATCAAAAGAGCAAGAGCATACCAAGAATCGACAATGCTGTGGCACACATGATGCATGGTTCACATGTAACATACAAAATGCATTTTGAAAAATGCTCAGCAATTTCGTACTTTGAAAGCCCCCTTTCCTGCCACTTGTCAAGAAGCATATCAATTGCTTCCATCTCTGCATGCCTTGTGGCCTGCATGACTACGGAAAACATTAACTGGGAACACTTAAGATTCCAAATGAAAAACACTTATGGATTGAACACAGAACATAAAAGGTGCCTAAAGCAACACTTTATTTGATAGGTTTTCCCCGCAACAGGTTTAAACTTTCGATATGAGCTTAGAAAAATAAGTGTACACGGATATAAGAAATATCAGAATAAAAGTGAGAGAATCCAGCCAAAAGAAGAAGGATAAAAAAGAGGTAGAACAGGGAACAAAGAGAGAAGAGGTGGTTATTTACATTTCGGGCCTCAGTAGTTCGGTTTCTTCCAGAGGATATGACCTTCCCATCTTTGATGATGACACAACTGATCAATCAAGTAAATAGTTTCTATTAGGGAAATGCAACTTTGAGTTGAAAGCAATAAACAATGAAATATGAGAAATATAACCAGGTAAAAGAGAACTAAAAGCAGGAAAAATACATGGACTTCTATGTGCAACTCTTAGAGCCTTCCCTACATCTAACCATTATCTCATACCCCAAACATGATCTAACAACCTTATGGCATGGAGAACCAGACTCCAAAGGAAATCTCATTAGCTATTTAGACGAGAAAGTCTTATTATTTGCAATCATAGTTATCAATTCCCAACTCAGCAGAAGCGATTCTTGAGAATACTTTGCAAGTCGCAGTAGTCTAAGCTCTAAATATGACTATAAAAAAGATATGCATAAAAAAAGAGGGAAAAAAAATGTGAATTCGTGTTAGCCTAGATTGTTGCCATACAGCAGATGAAGGGGGCATGCTACGATTATTAAAGGAAAAACAAACACCCACCCACACACACACACACACACACAAACTTCTAGGCTAACAACATATGCAAGGTGAACATATAAGTCTCTAAAAAGGCTATAAGAAGATAAATCAAATTGTAATTAGGAAAAGCATGGAAATAATTGCAAAGATATAAAGCTAGCTTACCCAACAGGCACTTCGAGGCTGTCCAAGGCAAGCTTTGCCTACCATAACAAAAGCAAACATAAGCAAAGCAAGTTAAACTAACGAATAGGAAACAAAGACATTTACAGTGAGTTTGAAGCCTAGTTACACTATTGGCATAAAGAAAAACCGAACTTCTCTTCAACTACTGACAGCCACAAATAAGGGAATTTAAGGGGGAAAAAATCATTAGCTTGACATTGCCCTCAAATACCATGTACCAAAAGAGAAATACTAAGTGCAATCACAAGTGTCGCGAGTGCACAATCTGGACCGTTCATTAATGTGTAGTCCACTGTGAGCACCACAAAAAACAAACGGTCCAAATTGCTCACTCGCGCCACTAACAAGTGCACTTAGCATTCCTCGTATTAAAAACCCAAAATTTTCTACATCTAACTATTGTCTATTAAGTTCCGCATACTAATTTTCAAAAATTAAATTCCTTTTTACCCTCTTCCGAAACCTATTCCATATTCTTTGGCGCCATTCAACCTATATCTATTCTCCTATATCAATGATAAAGTGCAACACACATATAGTCAAGAAAACATTGTACCAATTGTTTTTCCTCCTCGGTTCAAATTGTAGGAAGATGTGCATTACCTGTTGTATGGCAAGGTCCATAAATGCAAGAGTTTCATCTGAGTACGCTTCCTCGGGAGATGCCATCTGAGGAAACAAAAAAAAATAAACAAATAAATAAAGAATGAGAAAGAAAAAAGCCAAATTTCACTTTGTGTGATTCTAGATCACCATTGACAAGTTCTAAACAAAAGGATACACTGCTTATACCATTCTATGATCACTCAGGAAATTATTAAAAGAGATAAAATCATTTTGGTACAATGTGTTATAGCAAAACATGCTCTTGGTACCCTATGTTTTTGATAATATTAAAAACTCAAACTGAAAATTCAAATTGGAAAATTGAATGAGACCATTCTTTGAGACCTAAAATGTCATTTTTACCCTTCTACTTAACTTGAATAGAATTTATTTTTATAGAACATATTAAAAATATTAAAAATATATATATAAATAAAAACTAAAAACATTAAAACGTCATATCCAAAAAAATAAACCCCATAAATAAATAAAAAACCCTCCAAAAAATCTTCCAATCCATCCCACCCTTTTTTTTTTCTTTTGAGAAGAAAGAAAGTATCAAGAGATACAATCCATGATGGAAAGAAATCCAGTCAAATAATGTCTTTTTCTATCCAAGGAGCAAGTAAGAATAAATCATGTGGTGTTAGGAAAACAACACATAAGATTTATTTAACTGCTTGGAAGAAGAATAAAGACAAAAAAATTATAAGAACAAGAGGCTGTTAAAGATAACATTTCGAACTTGCAAAGTATATGAATATATGAAAAAGTATTTAGAAAAAAAAACTAGATTATTGAAATTTTAAGAAAAAAAGAGGGATGAACTTATCTTATATTGCAATAGGATTGCGATGACTTCGGAATATAAGTTAAGCAAGATGTTAATAACAATATCAAGATTTATATTCAACCAAAGTTGAATGCTAAACCGCAATTAAATTACCAGAATATGTAGAGGATTGAAGTATTCAACCAAGGTTGATTTTGATTTTTTTATTTACTTTATATATTATTTATATATATATATATATTTATTTATGAAAGAGGGAGTAAGGAAGGAAGGCCTTCCTTACTAGCCTCTTTTTAATACATAGCAAAGTAAAACACTTTTAGGGAATCAAAACCACTAAATACCAATAGTAAACTAAGACTAGTTGTGATCAGATATAAGAGCAACTATTGACTTTTGAAATATAAAAGTAACTGATAAAATGCAGCTATCCTAATAAGGGGAAAATTTTTGAAAATGTTTGAGAATGAAACGGAGGGAAAAGTTTTTAATAACTATTCAAAAGTAACTGTCTATATTAGCAGACATCTGCCATCAGGATAATAATAATAAGATTTAACATTAAAAAGAGATTAAAATATATCTCTTAAAGAATTATGAAGATGAGAAAAAGTAACTTTGGAGGAACGTTAAGTAATGTAGCATTTATTAAATCAACTTTTTTGTTATTTAGTGATAAGAACTAAATATAATGATAAGAAGTTGTCATCATAATAACTAGATAATATGAGTAAAACTTTAAGAAAATAACTATTGAAACACCCATAAGGGAGACTGTTTAAGCTCTTACATGAAGAGACTAGTGAAACTCAAGAGGAAAGAATATTACACTGATGAAAGAAATTTGTGATGTACGAGAATAATATCAGTTGTATCAAAACAGAGAGAGAAAATTTAACAGTAAAGTATGACTATGATACAATAGAGTGGCATAGGTTATTACATACAGATAGACAACAACATGTGTAGCAGAATGTGAGTCAAAATTAATTAAATAAAGGAACAATCATAAAACCTT
The DNA here is from genome assembly GCF_000414095.1 of Morus notabilis. NCBI lineage: Eukaryota > Viridiplantae > Streptophyta > Magnoliopsida > Rosales > Moraceae > Morus > Morus notabilis. The sequence goes on from NW_010367729.1 coordinate 153,829, forward strand.
GGCATAATGCAACAAGTGCAGAAACTAACTGAAGAAAAACCAAGATAAACAAGGATAAACTCAAAGATATTTCAAGAAAAAAATGCCATATAGTGGAAATACATATGGATTACAAAAGAAGCTCCAACCAAATCTTGTTAGTAGTTACCAAACAAAGAAAGAGGAAAATAATCCTAATCTATACAAATCATCAAAAACCATTAACACAGTGCTTAATACAAACACTTGATCTATAAAATATTCAGGTCAGTATCGATACTACTATACCAATAGTATAGACATAAATTAGTCAGGAAAACATAAAAGAAATTATAGAACTCACAACTTTCTAAAGTGACAGGAAGATAATCAATACATCATACTAAAACAATCAAATCATGCAAAGTAGTACTATACTCTAATTGAATTACTCAACGAAAAAAGCAAATTTACATAAACAAACTTCTGAATGTCAGGAACAAATTCGTAAAATAAAGCAAAATATGAACAAGTGATGATAAAAAAATCTTGTAAATCCATGAGATGAGACTCAAACCGAGAGGATCCAATTAGTGATTAATAAGCAATGCTGCGTTAGAACCGTACAGAATCACTTCCAATCAAGGGAGATTGGAGATATCACTCAGCACCAAACAAGAGTTGATTAGACAGACAAAGTAGCATATATAATTTCCATAGGCAGGCAGAAGAGAAGACAAAATTGACTAGACAGACAGTAAAACCACCAAAAAGATAATAAGAAAACGGTTATAAAGGATTCATATATGAAAGAATCAAGGTTACATAATACACCTAAAAAGCGAGAATTTGTTAGATTTCCAAAAAAAACATATCAAAAGTTTCAATAAAATCAGATATCTCTATATATACATATATATATATATATATATATATATAGAGAGAGAGAGAGAGAGAGAGAGAGAGAGAGACCTTTTAAAACTCAGAAACGCAGGGACCAGAATGAGAGTAATCGAAGGTGAAGTTGCTTCCTCGAGGGTTTCTTTGAAACTCAGCAGAAACCTACCCCCAATTCTTCCGATTTGGGCGGGAACGGAAAGTATAATTCTGAGATCAAAGACGACAACTTTACCAGATTCTTAGACGAGAGAGAGCAGCGAAATCGAAGAAGAAGAAGATTTTGCTGCTGCTGTAAATGTAATGGGATCCTTTGTTGTTGTGTTTCTGAGTTTAACCGCAAATGGTAATGGAAACCCTAGTCCCACACCGATAAGAAAACGCCAGACTGGAGTTAATCTCAAACAGAATCCCCCTAAACTTTCATTCTAAAGCACGAAATTTAACTTGAATAAAACTCTTGAAGTTGGTACGCAGTAATCTTAACAATGAGAATGAGAATTTACAATATTATCATATTTAGTATAAGAATTATAATTTTTAGATTCTTAAAAAGTAATTATCATGAGATTTATTTTTTTTTATTTTAAGGTAATTTAAATATCACCCAATATGGTGTTATTCAAATTCTTAAAAATCTCAAAATCATGAGAATATTATTATTATTATTATTATTATTATTATTATTATTATATTTATTATGTGAATAACCAAACACAGTAATGTAATATTCTTAAGAATTTAAAAAAGATTCATGTATAGAACTAAACACAATAATGTATTATTCTTAAAAATTATATTACCCTTCATCACTTTTCTGAGAATATGATTCATACTGATTTTCGCATACCAAACACCCCCTAACAAGTATGAGCAGTTTACTTGTGGGTGCAGCCTATCCATGAACACGATTAAAATGTAATTTTATACAAAAATATTTTATTATAATAAAAAAAATTAAATATAATTTTTTATGAAAATTTTTAACTATAACAAACTTAAAATTAAAAATTTAAATTGATAAAATCAACTAAGCTTAAAACTTTTCATATTCAATTACAGTGACTTGTCTACATGTCGGCGGTAGTAAAAAAAAAAATTTATCTTCAAAATTTCTTTCACGAATCACAAATTTTTCAGAATTAATAATGTAAATAACCATCAAAATCAGAATTTAAAAAACAAGAATTTTTAAGAAAAATTATGACATGTACCTTTTTGTGGGAGGCTCTTTCACGTTTGAATTCATCCCTATTCTTCTGCAAAAGTAGAGCACAGTAAATTTTAGAAGGCAATATATTTTTAATGGTGGGGTGTGTAGTGAGTATTTTTTTTAGAATATTATTGTCTTTAAAAGTAATTTTATAAATGGGTATTTTAGTAATATAAAAAAGGGGTGTGTGAAAAGTAAAAAATAAAGGTCTCAATAAACGCACCAATTGTTGATAATATAGGATGTGATTTGATCCAACATTAGGCTACGTTGATGTCACTGATTTAAGTTTAAAATTTGAGTTTTATTATAATAAAAAGCTCTAAAAAATAATCACATCTAACTTTTTTATTATAGTAAAAAGCTCTCACATAAAGTCACATCTCAATTCAAATTAAAAACTCGAATCAGTGAACTAAACATACCCTAAATTTGTGCTTCTAGTTCTCTTTTGTTCGTTACACTTTGGTGGACTCTTTGTCCCCTGTTGCACCTTTTTTGTTCGTTATTAATAATTGACCCCGTTCACTTCGTTAATTCGAGTTTAGAATTCAAGTTTTTTACAGTAAAAAGCTCTTACAAATAATCACATATAACTTTTTTGTTACAGTAAAAAACTCTCACATAAAATCACATCTCAACTCGAATTCTAAACTCGAATCAGCGAAGTGAACGAGGCCATTTTAATATTTTCTCGTTTCTTATTAAAAAAAAAAATTGATGATAGTCATATGTCTTTCACACAAACCCCTTAAAATTTATTTCCCAAAATTTAAAATGTATTTTTTCAAAAATTTTCATTTTTTTTTTAAATTTCTAAACTACCAAACAAGAGAAAATATTTGAGTGAATTTGAAACAAAGGTGAAAATTTTTTATTTTTTTCCCCTTATTTTTTCTTCGCTGATAAGAGTTTTGTTTTTTCTCGTTATTGTTCTTCTAGATTCTACAATCTGCCTTTTGTTTTTGAGACTTTTTTGTGCCGGTAAACTGATTCTTGTGCCACTCATCCAAAACTGGGTTTCAATCGTTGGGTTTCGCTCTGCCATCTTTTTTTTTTTTTTTATGAATTAATTCTTGTTTTGTAAGGTAATGCTTGTTTTAAGGGTTTTATATAGTTTAAATTATAATTCTTAATTCTAATGTAGTGTTTTTTTTATAAAAAATTTAAAATTCAAAAGTTAAATCATAAATCAAACACATTAACTAAACGGACATTAGTGACCCAACTTGCGTTTATATGGTAAATGGTTATCATGCTTTTGCTTTGAGAACGGAGCTCAAGTAGTACAGAACATGTTTTAATTTGATGAATTTTTTTTCTTTTAAAAAAATTTTATGTAATTTTTACACACACTTTATTGTTTTAGATTTTTTTTTCTCTTGAAGATATTTGGCCATTATAGCCTCTTTTATTTTTTCAATTTTTTCGATTCGAGTTTTCAGTTTTAAGTTTTTACAGTTAAAAATTCTCAGAAAATGTCAAATTTAATTTTTTATACTATAATTAAAAGCTCTAAAAAAATGTTACATTTCAGTTCAAATTGAAAACTTAAATCCGTAAAGCGAACGAGACTTACGTGTCAAATTCGTTTGTTAACTATGAAAAAGCAAGCAATTTGATGTTATCCATTTGCCACGATCGAAAACCAAGATGCCAAAATACAAGTATTAGGGA
>NW_010367729.1:157590-165901 GCF_000414095.1 Morus notabilis
AAAGGTAAAAGATCACAAAACAATAAGAGTCTGTTTGTTTCATATACTCAAATTTAAATTATTGATTCAGCTATAATGTTTTCTTTTTACAAAAAAATTAAATTTCAAACGACAAAATCAACAATTATGGTTTGAGTATACTTTTCAAATATGCCCTAAAAGGTAATGATATATGTGCGTGTGTATTTTGAATAAAAAAAAATCATTTTGATACATTGTGTTATAAAAAAACATATTTTTGATACCCTATATTTTTTATAATATTATAATAGTACCTTCACGTTTAGAAAAATGTTTTCTTAGTACCCTACTTTATACTTAATTTACACATAATTAATTTTTACAAAACAATTAAAAATATTTAAAGAACCCTTAAAAAAAGTAATATATATATATATATATATATATAAACTAAAGAAAAAGTATATTCTTTTGGAGTAAAACTTAAAAAAAGTTTGAACTCAAATTATAACTTTTTTTAAGTTCATGTTCGTTTGTAAAATTTGAGTTTGAACTTGAGTTTTAATTCGAGTTTTAACTTGAGTTTGAGGCTAAAATCTGAGTTCAAGTTTCCCCTTCAACTCAAGTTTTTAAACTCAAACTCAAGTTAATAAACAATATTTTTTCAATTTTTAAAAACGTCATAACTTTTTCGTTTTAATTTCGATTGAGATGATTTTTTTTCTATGCATTCACAACGAGGAGACGAATAAGACCCCACTTATATACCCTATTAAAATTTTTCATCACCATTGAGTTCTTATTAAAATACTATTTAAATACAAATTTAAGTTTTGACCCACTCAAATAGATTCTCAATTCAAATCATAACTCAAATGCGCACATCCAAATAAAAACTCAAGTTACAACTTTAACTCAAATTATAACTCAAATTCAACTTAAGATCTACACTCAAGTCACCATAACTCAAAAATGCAATCGAACATGCCCTTAAGCCTTTGCATCTTCTCTTTTGTTCAGATTTCATATTCAGATCTCAAGTCATAAATGCTAGAAAATCTCATCATATTCAAACTTGGAGTTTCAATAATCAGCTTAAGAATTAAGTACCCATAGATTTGAACTCAAATCACATGTCTAATTTAATATCTTAATTAGTATTTAACTACTCATATTATGACACGTTATTTAATAGGTCTAAACATTAAATCATTAAAAAGTTAGTTAAAAGATATTTTAAATTTTTTAAATAATGTGTCGATTAATTAGGCATTAATTAAGACACCATAATTAAACATGTGATTTGAATCCCATAAATTTGGCCTCATATCATTAAGATCTAACATTCAGATCTACCCTCCCTCGATCGCATCCATACCCATCACCGCTCCCACTCCCACATCAGATCTGATCTTCAAATCTGCTATCGCTCAACCTCGTCCACTTGTCGGTACCCATCATCCTGCTGCGTCAACTCGTCGCCGCCGACCCCACAACCTAACCCTCACGCACCTGACAACCCACCGCCTATGTTTGCTCCTCCTCTCACATGATACGCTTAGACATATTGCCACTGCAGTGCGGCGGTGATGATTGTCGTCAAGGTGGTGATGGTCCATTAACTGAGTTTTTTTTTTTGGATTTGATCGTAGTTATTTTTTGTCTTGTTAGGAGATGAAAATGGTGGGGTTTTTTTTGTGTTGTTTTTACAGTTTGTGAGTGAATTGGTTAGGATATACTTTTGCCCTTATATCCACTTCCATACCCATGTATTTAGGTCGGAGTCGTAATAAGAAAATACCGATTGAGGAGGCTTTATCTATATTTTACCAATTTACTCAATAAAAAAAATATATTTGCGACATGAATATGAAATTGATCAACACTACATTAATATTTTTTAAAATTAAAAATTATTAGGCTTTTTTATGATGATAAAATAGGAAAATATGAGTACTATTATAATATATAATATATATTTGTGTTAATTTTTTTTTTAAAAAAATATGTATATATACATGGGGATGGAGATAGAGACGGACCCGTTTAGTTCGCTGATTCGAGTTTTAATTCAAGTTGAGATGTGACTTTATGTGACAGTTTTTTATTGTAGCAACAAAGTTAGATGTGATTGTTTATGAGAGTTATTTACTGTAACAAAACTCGAATTGGTGAAATGAATGGGGGCCCGGGGATACTTCTCCTATCCCCACTCCACTTTTGATTCGTGATAATATATAAACTCTGATACTTGTGCCCATCTCCATTTAGGCCTTGTTCGCTTTGCGGAGTCGAATTTTTAATTTGAGTTGAGATGTGTAATTTTCTTAGAGCTTTTAACTGTAGCAGAAAAAATTAGATGTGATATTTTCTGAGAGTTTTTAACTGTAAAAACTTAAAATTGAAAACTCAAATAAGTGAAATGAACGAGGCCTAAATGTGTCCCCTTTCTATTACCACTTCTCACTCGCTCTACAGCCAACTCAACCTAAATCTCATGTGTTATTGTTTTTGTTTTTCCTTGTGTTCCTTCATTTGCCATGTAGTCTATAATATAAAAATTTTCAATTCAATTTTGAAGCAAAAAATTCATAAACAGGAAAAAAAAAATGTAATAACTAATGAATTTGTGTAGTGCAAATAATCTACAAGAACTATAGTAAAAAAAAAAAAAAAAAAAAAAAAAAAAAAAAAAAAAAAAAGAATAGCAGACACCTTGTGTATGGTGTGTGTGTGTATAATTACCAACTTATCTCATAACCAACATATACATATAACTAGAAATGTATCGCAATCTCAAAAATAAAAAAAAATCATTAACTAAAAGTGTTAGAATCTCACACACACATATAAATATATATATGGGTATAGTTTTAATGGTTATTACATTATTTATTCATCAATGAGTATTATTATTTTAACCACAAGATATTAATTCGACGGTTGTAATAAAATGAATAGTTGATTAAAAAATTTAATAATAATTAATAAAATTAGATTTTTATCACACCCCGTTATCAAATTTATATATTTAGAGGTGACTGTCGATAAAAACATAACTATTGAAAACTTATCCATAATATATATGCTTTGTTTTGTATGTTTGAGGATTTATTAAAGTACATGCTAATAAAAAGAAAAGAGTTTTGATTGCAAAGCATTAAGAACTAACATCACCCAAATAAAACAAATGACAAAATTCTAACAAAAATATAAACCATTCCAATCAAAACAGTTTCATTATGGCTTTAGGCTTTTAAAAGAATAAAAGAGCTTTCAAAAGCCAAAAGCCAAAAGCCATTTGAATATTTTATGCAAAAAGGTCTAAAAGCTGCTTTTCTCACTTATGGTTGAAATGATCTCTATCTAGCCTAGCTTTTGTTTCTTACTACTGGTAACTAGTGGTACATTGGCTGTACTCTTAAAGAATTATTTAGGGTATGTTTAATTCATTGATTTAAATTTTTAATTTTAGTTGAAATGTAATTTTATATGAGTATTTTTTGTTGTAGTAAAAAAGTTAAGTGTGACTGTTTCTAAGAGCTTTTTACTGTAAGAAAACTTGAATTCTCAACTCGAATCGGTGAAATGAACGGAGTCTTAATCTTACTCTCTCTGTCTAAATACTGTTGTTCTAAATTACATAGTCATAAATAATTTTTCACACAATTGGGAAGGCCTTGTGGGCATACATGTAACTTGAATTGCATGCGTTACAAATAATTTAGATGTTATTGCTTCTCCTTTTGTAGTGCCATGCAATTGCAATTACCATTTTACTAAATGTCATTCGTCATAGGATTATTAATTTATATCATCTCTTTGTTTATTTCTTTCCACTTGTCTAGAACGTTGTTTCTCCACAATCATATACTAGTTAAATTGGTGTGATCTCTTTGTAGAGGTTGGATAATATTGTGTATTTTTAAGATACTATAGGTGCATTTGGTTAGTAAATGTTTTGAAAACCATAACAAAAACAAAACATTGTGCAAAGACCATATTGTAAGAAATATATTAAGTACATTTTTTTCTTATAAAGACCACATTATAATAAAGATGTTTACATATTTTGAGAAAAATTATTTTAATAAAGACAAATAGAATAAATTATTTTCATGATGCATAATTATTATCAATAGCAGAGAAATGGCACAAAAAGACAAAATAGATGAACCAAAAGTTTGAATAGGGAATTGTGAGAGGATGAATAGTAATTGCATTGAGCTTTGTATATATGCTATAGATATAGATTATAGATTATAAATTATAGATTATACACATATATAAGTAATGTTATACTGGCTGTTATAACATGTTTTGTTTTCTTCTTAACCACCTAAATTGCACAACCCACACACAATCACTCATGTTTTTATCTATACAATTTCTTTTCCTCGCACAACACCTCCCTAATCACTACTAATTTTCTACATATATTTTCCTTAATTAATCTTTTATGCTCTTAGTACAATACCTTCTTGATGCTTATGACACAGATTAATTTAACAGACTAATACATACATATATACACACATATATATACATTTACAATATTTTCTTGTTTTATTTCTCTCTTTGTTTTACTGTCAGGTTCATCAACATTTAAACTCTTAATGGGGAATCCTTTCCACAATGATTTCAAAGTCGCAGAGCTTATTATCAGTTCTGGAATTTGGAACCAGTCTTTTCTTCAACAACTCTTTCTCCTACTGACAGAAAAAGAATTTCAGCCATTCCTTTTGAGTGTTTGTTTAACGCCCAAAAATTATATTCACAAGCGGTTAATTGTAACATAAAAAGGCGATCGTATCTATAGAGAGAAGACAAAATAAACAAGAAAGATTAGCATAATAAAAACGTTAAAAATAAATAAATAACAAGTGAATTAAAGAAAAAGAAGAGTTATTTTAGGTTTTGTTGCAAATAAAATAAAAATGAGAGAAGATTTATGTGAAGGATATCAGTAGTGAAAACGGTAAGGTGTTGATAATCTCTTATGTTCGTTCACTAATTTAAGTTTTGATTCACAAAATAAAAGCATCGAATAAATTAAATCTCTATGTTGACTCTAAAAATATTATTATTACAAGTTATCAAAAATCGACAATATATCAATTTGACAATATTACAGTAAAAGACAATTGTAAAATAATTTGAATAACAAAATAGTGCATGACAGAATTACATAAGAAAAATGTGATTGAACTCATATAAAAATTGGCACACAATATTTTAAAAAATAAATGAAAGATAGATGAGATTTAATTAATTCAAATATTGAACATTACAGCACAAGAAATCAAAACCTGAATTGGGTCACTAACAAAAGCTCATCTCTAACCTCACCAAGAGAACTCTAGCCTAGCTTGCAAAACATTCTCACAAATTCTAGAGAGAAAATATGAGAGTGACAGCAAGACGACAGAAAACTGAATATGAAAAACTAAACAAAAACCTTAGGCTAACCCCTATTTATAGTGTTCAGAGGTTACCTGTCAAATAAAGAAATATTTAATCAAAATGGAAAAGTATGAAAGAAAAGGAAACAAAATAAAATTACACATAAATTAGGAGAATCAAATATATGATTTGAGGAGGAAATCAGGCAATTTACGGAGAAAAAATCCAGATTCAGCACTCAAGTGGACACGTGTCAAAGCTCGGTTGGAGGAAGGGATTAAATTGCCACGTGTTGCGATATGAGTGCCTGGAGTATGCTGGTGCTGGTCAAAGAGGAGGACAACTAGGGGACATGTGGGTGAAGTGGCATGCGTTGAATGGACGCCAGACTGGTGCTGAACAGTCGCGCGAGACAGTTGGGGTCCGCAGAAGACAACTTTCGCACGCGGGAAGGAGGCTTGGGCTAGCACGTTGACACGCGTGACCCATACGAGAACGGGGCTGGAATGAGCTGTAGACCACGCGGAGCGAAGACGCGTGCTCGGGAGTCCTGGAGTTGGAAAAAGAACAATCAACGCTCAGTGTGAGGAAGGTAAAATTTAGGACAAACAATCAAACAAACATTGATAAAAAGATAGGTTGATCAACTACTCAGAACATTCCACATTCTTACCACAAACCAGCTTTTGGGATTTCATTCAGGTTAACAAAAATTTACATAAACGAACAGAGAGCCAAAAAAAATGCATAAAAAAATAAATTACCCTTTTTTTCTTTTTTTTTTTCTGGCAAGAGACAACCTGCGATAATGAAGTGAATGTAGAAAGGTGTTCTTTTGATAACAGTTATATAACATTAAATGTGATTACAACCAACTAAATGATATGTGAAATGTTGCTCTTGCTCAAATTTGTTTTTTTTAAAGTAGATAACAAATGAGGCTTTATTATAAAAGATCATTCCTATCTAACTCAAAATTCATTCCTCAAGCATACCACTAACTGTATAATGATATTCTAATTGTGACTTTACCAGCTTAAAAGATCAATGAAGGTTCAAAAGTCATTTTCTCTACTCCTTTAACTCACCAAAAATAAACCACTTAACTTGGAAATTTCCTCAGCTGACATGCATTAACATCCATCGTGCGCATTAGAGCCTCAAAAGAACGGCTGCAAAAATGGATGCCTTGATCACTGATGATGGCACGTGACGTTCCAAATCGAGATAACACATTTTCCTTTAAGAACTTTACAACAGTGGTGCTATCGTACTTTCGGCACGCCACAGCTTCTACCCACTTAGACATGTAATCCACAACAAGGAGTATGTAGAGGAATCCATAAGGTGGAAATGGTCTCATAAAGTCTATCCCCTAACAATCGAATATTTCTATCATGAGAATCGAGTTTAAGGGCATCATATGGCGACGAGACAAAACACCTAGCTTTTGGCACCTCTCACAGGAACAACAAAAATCATGGGTGTCCTTGAACAAAGTGAGCCAATAAAGACCACACTGCAAGATCTTTGCGGCGGTCAAATTCACAGAAAAATGACTGCCACACGCATCGTTGTGGCAAAAGTTTAAGACACTAGACACTTCATCATCCAGGATGCATTGTCTCATGATCTGATTGGGGCAGTACTTAAAAAGATATGGATAAAGTTATGAATCTCGACTAAAAACTTCTTCTTGTCTTGTGCACTCCAGGTAGATGGAATCTCACTTGTCACCAAGTAGTTAACAATGTGAGCATACCACGACATCTTAGTGACGGCGAAGACATGTTCATCAGGAAAGTCATCTCTAATAGCAGGATTTTCGACAGAATCATTGAACTCAAGACGAGATAAGTGGTCCGCCACCACATTTTTGACTCCCTTCTTGTCCTTGATCGTCAAGTCAAATTCTTGTAGAAGAAGGATCCAGCTAATTAAATGCGCCTTAGCATCCTTTTTTGAGAGAAGGTACTTAAGGGCCGCATGATCTGTGAAGATGGTGATAGGTGAACAAATGAGATATGTACGGAACTTGTCGAGAGCAAATACTACAGTAAGCAAATCTTTCTCAGTAGTTGAGTAGTTCATCTTAGCACTATTCAGAGTACGACTTGCATAGTAGACAACAAAAGGCTTCCCCTACCTCCATTGACCAAGAACGGCCCCCACAGCGTAATTACTTGCATCACACATGATCTCGATGTTGGGAATAGTGTCCTAGAAGCATGAGATGTAAAAGGATATTTATTATTTATTTAATAAAAGAGTTTATTCATCATTTTATGTGCATATATTTATGAATATTTTATGAATATCAAATAAAATTCCTTGATTATTTATGTAACCTTAAACATGATATATAAGTGTTGTATACGAGAGCATAATGGTTAAGGATAATAATCAAAAGTAATTGTTCATAATGAATTTAATTAAAGTTCGGAATCTTTAATTAAAACATTATTAATACATGTCATTCCCATTTAGAATGGAACGGTGTTATCCGCACTATTAATATAGCGAGATATTGAATGAGTGTATTTCGCATAATGAGATTATGTGGAACATGGACGCAGACACAATATGGATTTCTAATAATTTCCGTTAAGCATAGAAATTCTAATTGAGTCTACCGATGGTCATATATAGGATGATCTTAATCCTGAGTTCTTAACAAACTCCTATTTATGGATTTATGTCTTTTGATTTACTCGGTACGGATTCTGAGACCCTGAATCCTATTCCTTGTATTTTGGAGACATAATGAAATAGGTAGCTGGGAATGTTATTATACGAGATGGAATCCATTCCTTCTTGAGAAAGAAGCAGATAAATAATTCTCTTGAGTGTTGATTCGGTACTTGGATTAGTAAGAGCGCTCTAGTTCATGAATGTGTTTTATGAATCACTATCCATTAGAGAATCAATGGTACTCAAGGATAAAGAT
>NW_010367729.1:166248-171450 GCF_000414095.1 Morus notabilis
TTGACTTAAATTCGAATTTGAATCTGAATTAAAATTGGACTACTGGATAAAGGATAAAATCTCTTCCTTCCCTATCTGAGATAGGCGCCACACACAGGGATAAAACCCTAGAGTGTGGCCGGCCACCAAGTGGATAAGGGGAAGGGATTTTTTGTTCCAAATTCAAAATTGGAGATAAGGATTTGATTCTATTTTGAAGTTTGACTTCTTCTCTTTAAATATGAGAAAGATAGAAAATTGTAGAGACAATTTTGTAACAATTTTTAATAGATATTCAGCCTTAAGTTTGTTGTGGCCGAATTTCTCATAGAGTGAAAAATAGAGAGCAAAATTTTTCTCCAAAAATTCCACATCGTGCATGCGTTAGTGTTTGTGGAAATTCGAGTGTTTCAGAAACCTATTTTGTCTCACGTGTGCCCACACATACGTCTACGTGGAATCAAGGAATTGACGTGGAAGACTTTGGTATTCTAAACACAAAGCTTGGAGCAAGGACTGTTCGTGGTCAAAGAAATTCAAGTTATCATCCGAGTCGGCTTCCAGGTATTTTTCGGTTGATCCTTGAATGATGTAAATTAATGTGATTAATTTATTCGTGCATAAATTAATATAATCTATAGAGTATGTCAAAAGTTTTATGAAAATTTTTGTTATACACGATCCGCTGTTTCCCCACCACGCTTCCGCACCCGAATTCGATTCGGGAACCAGCACTCGAAAGGTAAGCTCCAATCTGGTGACTACATAATAGAGGCGGAAGTCAGCTTTACAGTGAGTGCTCAGAATGCATCCTCACACTCTTGTGTCCAGTTGAACATAATATCTTTTACTAGGAGGTTGCTTAGCGGTCTCACTATAGATGAAAAGTTCTAAATGAACCTCCTGTAGAATCTGGCGTGCCCTAGAAAAGATCGAACATCCTTAACGGTTTTGGGAGTGGGCAACTTGGAAATGAGATCAATCTTGGATTGATTGACCTCGATTCCTCTTTGAGAAACAATGTGCCCAAGAACTATGCCGGACGATACCATGAAATGACACTTCTCCCAATTGAGCATGAGACCTTTCTCTTCACATCTTTTTAGAACGGCTTCTAAGTTAAGAAAGCATGTGTCGAAGGAATCGCCGAAGACGGTCAAATCATCCATGAAAACCTCCATACATTTTTTGACCATGTCACTAAATATGCTCATAACGCACCTCTGAAATGTGGCTGGCGTATTACACAGTCTGAATGGCATTCACCGGAAGGCGTAGGTACCAAAAGGACATGTGAATGTGGTCTTATCCTGATCTTCTAAAGCTATCTCTATCTGATAGTACCCTGAATAGCCATCGAGAAAGTAATAGAAAGGATGACCTGCCACACGTTCTAAGATTTAGTCGATGAATGGAAGTAGAAAATGATCTTTGCGAGTGGCGACATTAAGCTTGCGATAGTCAATGCACATGCGCAACCTAGTCACGACCTTAGTGGGGACAAGTGCCCCTTTTTTGTTCTCCACCACGTAACCCCCGATTTCTTCAGAACAACCTAAACTGGGCTAACCCATTTGCTGTCGGTGACTGGGTAAATGATGCCAGCATCTAATAGCTTGAGAGCCTCTTTCTTCACCACTTCCTTCATTGTTGGATTCAATCTTTTTTGAGGATCTATTTGAGGGTTAGCCCCTACTTCCAAATGAATATGATGGGAGCAAAGTAAAAGGGCTGATTCCTTTAATGTCAGCAATCGTCCAACCTAATGCAGATTTATGCTTTCGCAACATGTTGATTAACCACTGCTCTTGTGACACATCGAGTTTGAAAGAAATGATTACAGGAAAGGTATCGCCAACTCCCAAGAATGCATGCTTCAATCCTTCAGGTAGTTGAGCAAGTTTAACTGTAGAGGTCTCCTCGATGGAAGGCTTTGGTTTCTCTCTCCCTTGCAGAGGCTCTTCAAAACACAGTTGCTTAAACTTAATTTCCTGTCCAGTGAGTTATTAAAAATTGTAGACAAGTGAGCCAACTTAACATGTCTGGAACTTTCAGAATCAAAATTTTGGAGGAAGTTTTCAAGATCTTCAGAGTTACTTTGTAGCTGAACCTCCTTCTCGACAAGTGTGTCAATCATGAATATTTGGTGACACTCGTCATTGCCTTGTGGTTATTTTACAATATTGAAAACATTTACCTTAAGAGTCATGTTCCCAAAAGAGATCTTCACTAGACCATTTCTACAATTAATGAGGACATTTAATGTCACAAGGAATGGTCTTCCAAGGAATTTTGAGATTTTTGACTCCACATCAACCACAGACTGAGTGTCCAAAATAACGAAATCCACGAGATAGTAGAACTTATCCACTTGCAACAACATGTCTTCAACTATTCCACGAGGTTTCCTGATGGATCGATCGGCTAATTGCAGTACTACAAGTGTCTGCTTAATCTCTCCAAGACCAAGTTACAAGCAAACTGAATAGGGCATAAGGTTTCCATTCGCTCTAAGATCTAGCAATGCTTGGCCAAATTCGCGTGTCCCAATGGTGCAGGAAATGGTAGGACAACCAGGATCTTTGTACTTCAGTGGTGTCTTCTGCTCAATCACCACGCTCACTTGTTCTGTCAAGAATGTAGTTTTCTTGACATTGTGCATTTTCTTTGTGGTGCACAGATCCTTGATGACTTTGGCATAAGTCGGAACTTACTTGATGACATGCAGCAATGGTAGATTAATCTTTACTTGCGTCAAGTGTTTCAGGATCTCACCTTGACTTTTCGATACTTTCCCAGTTGGTATGAGTGCTTGGGGGAAGGGCACCTTTACCGGAAATTCAGTTGGCTCTTTTTTCTTAGGAGCGTCTTTTTGGCTGCTCAAAGTGGTGTTGCTCATCGAAATAGTGTCAAGAATCCTACCACTTCAAGTAGAGATGGCGTTGACCTCTTTAATGTTTTGATCTTCAGAACTTGAGGTGTGAACCATGTGTTGTCCCTTCAAATTGGACTGGGTTTGAGAAGGAAACTTCTCACGCTCCTGAACAACCAAAGTACCAGTTAGCTTAGTAATCTAGCTTTTATCTCCTTATTCTCCTCCATCATTTGCTCGAAATGGCTTCCAAACTTTTTATTCCTCATTTCTTGCGCCTCCATGAAAGTTGCCAAGGTGCTCTCAAGAGAACTCCTAGACGGCTGTGCATTATATTGATTCATGTGGTGCGCTTTTGATGGGAATGGTTGTTGGTTGGGTCTCCATTGTCCTCTAGATGATTGTGCTTGTTGGTTCAAATCTCACCAACTGAAGTTCAAGTGATTTTTCCAACTAGAATTGTAAGTTTCTGAGAAAGGTGTATAAGGTTTTCTGTATACGCCCAGGGGGTTGCATTGCTCCTCGTATACACCCCTCATTTCATTTAAAGTGAGGCAGTCTTGAGCTAGATGACCCTCTCCACCACAAACGAAATATGGCTCATATGCCTCTGTCTTCGCCACCATGTGGATTCCTTTACTTTCTTTACTTTTGAGGGCCTCGATTTGTTTTGTCAAAGCTTCGACTTGGGCCTTGAGGCTGTCTTCCTCCCTCAAATGATAAACTCCAGCTGGTCGGGACCTACTGGTGCTCTCAGTAGCACTCGGTCCAGTCTAAGTGTGGGCTTTCTCAGCTAACTCATTCAGGTACTTGATATCTTCGTCATGATCCTTCTAGAGAAACTCCTTGTTGCACATCATCTCAGCAAATTGGCACTCTCAGATTGTGATTCCATCGTAGAAATAGCTTACGAAGCACCAACTTTCGTACCCATGGTGGGGACACATATTTCACAGATTTAACAGATCTTTGATAGAGAGTTTCATTTTGCTTATGAGCAAAAGTTGAGATCTGTCGTTTCATATTGTTGGTCTTATGGTGTGGGAAATACTTGTAGAAGAATGTCGTCGTCATTTCTTCCCACGTGCCAATAGACCTAGGTCTTAGAGAATACAACCACCTTTTGGCCTTGTCCTTTAGAGAGAAAGGAAAAAACTTCAATTTGACGGCATTTGCGGCCTCAGCACGGCTGTGGAAGGTGGCAACCACCTCTTCAAACTCACGAATGTGTACATATGGGTTCTCGTTCTCTAACCCATGAAAGGTTGAGAGTAGTGTAATCATGCCAGGCTTGAAATCTGTAGGTGGTGCATTCGGTGGGAACATGATGCAAGATGGGGTGGCTGACGCATTGGGTGCAGGTAATCTTGCAACGTTCTCTGCTGAACTTCCTCGTATTGTGCCATTGCGAAAAAAATTTAAAGTGCAAATTCCAACAATGAGTGCGGAGATGGAGGCATAAAAACGAGTCGGATGGAATTTCACGAGGGGTTTCAATGTCTGGACGTCGAGCGAATCTCCTTAGTTCGTCTTTATACCGATGCATTCACCCTAAGCGGTTTTTTGTAATTTTTAATTTTTTAATTTTTAAATGAAAATAAAAAAATTATATAGTAACGTAAATTGTAACTGTTGGGAATGGTGTCCTAGAAGCATGAGATGTAATAGGATATTTATTATTTATTTAATAAAAGAATTTATTCATTATTTTATGTGCATATATTTATGAATATTTGATGAATATCAATAAAAATTCCATGATTATTTATGTAACCTTAAACATTGTATGTAAGTGTTATATACGAGAGGATAATGTTTAAGGATAATAATCAAAAAGTAATGTTCATAATGAATTTAATTAAAGTTTGGAATCTTTAATTAAAACATTATTAATACATGTTATCCCCATTTAGAATGGAACGGTGTTATCCGCACTGTTAATATGGCGAGATATTGAATGAGTGTATTTCGCATAATGAGATTATGTGGAACAAGGATACAGACACAATATGAATTTCTAATAATTCCGTTAAGTATAGAAATTCTAATTGAGTCTACCGATGGTCATATATAGGATGATCTTAATCATGAGTTCTTAACAGACTCCTATTTATGGATTTGTGTCTTTTGATTTACTCGGTACGGATTCTGAGATCCTGAATCCTATTCCTTGTATTTTGGAGACATGATGAAGTAGGTAGCCGGGAATGTTATTACACAAGATGGAATCCATTCATTCTTAAGAAAGAAGTAGATAAATAATTCTCTTGAGGGTTGATTCGGTACTTGGATCAGTAGGAGCTCCGATTCATGAATGTGTTTTATGAATCACTGTTCATTAGAGAATCAAT
>NW_010367729.1:171534-172074 GCF_000414095.1 Morus notabilis
CCAGACACATAGGGCAAAATGGGAATTTTAGAATTACGGAATTCTAAAATTAAATACTCGAAAATAATTAATTGGGAATTAATTATTATTTAAATAATGTGATTATTTAAATTTGAATTTGAACACATCTAGATTTATCCATTTAAACTTATTTGATAAGTTGTTCAATTTAGAATTCAAATTAATTTAAGTTTGACTTAAATTTGAATTTGAATTTGAAATAAAATTGGACTACAGGATAAAGGATGATTTTCTCTTCCTTCCCTATCCAGTATTGGCGCCACACACAGGGATAGGAATTCCTAGCATGGCCGGCCACAAGGGATAAGGGATAGAGGAGAATTTTGGTTCGAAATTTAAATTGGAGATAGAGATTGGATTCTTTCTAGAAGTTTGACTTCTACTCTATAAATACTATTTTTGAGACAATTTTCGGAATGGTTTTTTGCCCTAATTTTAGAGGTAGCCGAAATTTCTCTATAGAAATTTTAGAAACAATTTTTCAGCCCTAAGAGTTAAGGCTGGCCGAAATTCTCAAGA
>NW_010367729.1:172145-173103 GCF_000414095.1 Morus notabilis
GTTTTGTCTCATGTGTGCCCACACACACGTCTTCGTGGATTCTAGGAATTGACGTGGAAGACATTGGTTTTCTAAACACAAAGATTGGAGCAAGGACTGTTCGTGGTCAAAGAACTCAAGTTATCATCCGAGTCGGCTTCCAGGTATTTTTCCTGATTGAGTTCTTGATCTTTATAAGCTAATGAGATTAATTTATTCGTGCATAAATTAATACAATCTATAGAGTATCTCAAAAGTTTTATGAAAATTTTTGTTATACACGATCCGCCTCGTCCCCGCACCACCGCGCTTCCGCAGCCGGATTTGATTCGGCAACCAACAGTAACCACCAAGAGTGCTACTGATGAGTGAGTTTTACTCACTCATTTGGTATCGTTTTATACTTAATATCTAGTTGGTTTCGAGGTTTTTGTTAGTTTTTATGTGTGTTTTTGTTCTTTGTTTAAAGGATAGGTGGAAGTTAATGATTTGGAAGGTTTTGGACAAATTTCGGTAGAAAAAGACAACAATCATAGCACTTAGGTGCCAATTTATAGCGCCTTGGCGCTGAGTTATACGGAATCAGCAATTTGGGCAGAACTGGTGGCGCTTTGGCGCCAGTTTGTAGCGCCGCGGCGCTCAAATCCGGCAGAAATTGTGCACTGGGCAGAACGCGCAGAGCTTAGGCGCCCATTATAGCGCCGCAGTGCCTAGGAGTTTGACACAACAGCACCGCATCGCTGGAAACTCAGCGCCGCAGCCCAAGAACAGCCCCAAGTTGCCCAGAAAATTCTAGGTTTTGGGTAGAATTAGGGTTTTGATTTTGAATCAAAAAGAGGCATGGAAAATCAAGTTTGAAGCTTTGAAGATGCCCAAGAACAGCCCCAAGTTGCCCAGAAAATTTCCAAAAAAAAAAAAAAAAAACGGAGCGCGCGCGCGCGCCCAGGCGTGCCCCGCGCGCGCCCCGGCATGCCCCGGA
>NW_010367729.1:178139-179321 GCF_000414095.1 Morus notabilis
GGTGTTATCCGCACTGTTAATATGGTGAGATATTGAATGAGTGTTTTTCGCATAATGAGATTATGTGGAACAAGGACACAGACACAATATGAATTTCTAATAATTTCGTTAAGTATAGAAATTCTTTGAGTCTACCGATGGTCATATATAGGATGATCTTAATCCTGAGTTCTTAACAAACTCCTATTTTTGGATTTGTGTCTTTTGATTTACTCGGTACGGATTCTAAGATCCTGAGTCTTATTCCTTGTATTTTGGAGACATGATGAAGTAGGTAGCCGGGAATGTTATTACACGAGATGGAATCCATTCCTTCTTAAGAAAGAAGTAGATAAATAATTCTCTTGAGGGTTGATTCGGTACTTGGACCAGTAGGAGCTCCGATTCAAGGATAAAGAAGTAATTAGAGAGGTTAACGGATTTTACCTTGCTCTAATTATGAATTATTTATGGAGGATTGATCTATGTGCAATGACTATATCAAATGGACACTTCACAGTTTAGAAGTAATTTATATCTATAATTTCGAGAGTGCAATTCCAAGTTTATAGTGGAGTAACTATTGGAATTAATAGAATTAATTAATTAATTAAAGTGTTTAATTAATTATTAATTTTATTGGAGCTCGAGATTATAGGTCCATTAGTCCCCGCGTCCTAGGAATTCTACTAGACACATAGGGTAAAATGGGAATTTTAGAATTACGGAATTCTAAAATTAAATACTCGAAAATAATTAATTGAGAATTAATTATTATTTAAATAATGTGATTATTTAAATTTGAATTTGAACACATCTAGATTTATCCATTTAAACTTATTTGATAAGTTGTTCAATTTAGAAATTCAAATTAATTTAAGTTTGACTTAAATTCGAATTTGAATTTGAAATAAAATTGGACTACAGGATAAAGGATGATTTTCTCTTCCTTCCCTATCCAGTATTGGCACCACACACAATGATAGGAATCCCTAGCATGACCGGCCACAAGGGATAAGGGATAAAGAAGAATTTTGGTTCGAAATTTAAATTGGAGATAGAGATTGGATTCTTTCTAGAAGTTTGACTTCTACTCTATAAATACTATTTTTGAGACAATTTTCGGAATGGTTTTTTGCCCTAATTTTAGAGGTAGCCGAAATTTCTCTATAGAAATTTTGGAAACAATTTTTCAGCCCTAAG
>NW_010367729.1:179473-181398 GCF_000414095.1 Morus notabilis
GTGGAAGACATTGGTTTTCTAAACACAAAGATTGGAGCAAGGACTGTTCGTGGTCAAAGAACTCAAGTTATCATCCGAGTCGGCTTCCAGGTATTTTTCCTGATTCAGTTCTTGATCTTTATAAGTTAATGAGATTAATTTGTTCGTGCATAAATTAATATAATCTATAGAGTATCTCAAAAGTTTTATGAAAATTTTTGTTATACACGATCCGCGTCTTCCCCGCACCACCGCGCTTCCGCAGCCGGATTCGATTCGGCAACCAACAGTAACCACCAAGAGTGCTACTGATGAGTGAGTTTTACTCACTCATTTGGTATCGTTTTATACTTAATATCTAGTTGGTTTTGAGGTTTTTGTTAGTTTTTATGTGTGTTTTTGTTCTTTATTTAAAGGATAGGTGGAAGTCTATGATTTGGAAGGTTTTGGACAAATTTCGGTAGAAAAAGACAGCAATCATAGCGCTTAGGTGCCAATCTATAGCGCCTTAGCACTGAGTTATACGGAATCAGCAATTTAGGCAGAACTGGTGGCGCTTTGGCGCCAGTTTGTAGCGCCGCGTCGCTGAAATCCGGCAGAAATTGTGCACTGGGCAGAACGGGCAGAGCTTAGGCGCCCATTATAGCGCCGCAGCGCCTAGGAGTTTGACACAACAACACCGCAGCGCTGGAAACTCAGCGCCACAGCGCTACAACGCGAGAAATTATGCGTTTTGAAGGCCAATCGCGAGAAAACTTACCCGTTTTGACCCTAATGCTCCGAAACATATAAATAGATGATTCTAGGGCAATTAGAGGGACTTTTAGACAGTGGAATGACGGCTGGCTTTTGAGAGAGTATTCAAGAGAAGAAAAGGAGAATTGGGACAGAGAAGAAGAACGGCTCAAATCCGGAGACGGAGACGCTTCAATTCAACTCCAAACTAGTTCTTTTCTTTCCTTTCCAATGATTAAGACTTTGTTTAGGAATTTATTTTGTTTAGAGATGAACTAATTCCTTTTTCTAGGGCTACGATGTAGCCGGATTATGAATGTTCGAATTCTCAATCTTCTTTTTAAGTAATTGATGTTTAATCCATATATGCCGAGTATTTCAATTTATTCTTAATGCTTGTGATTGTTTGGCCAACTATTACATGATTTTGTATTTGATTTGAGACTGAGAGGTGATAATTTAATAAGCTCTTAATTGAAATACCATGAGTTATCTATGATGCTTGTGCAGTTCTTTTGAATTTCTTGCACTTAATGATTTTCAACCGGTTTAGAAGTCTGACAGAGATGTAGATTTTGCTTGTTGGATTAATATTATTATTGCTTGAGAAAGAATAATAATTGTTTTAGAGAAATTGCTATCAATATAGGATTAAATGTTAATTTTCTTGAATTATGAGAATTTGAACATGATTAATTTGGTGAAATCGGAAACCCTAGAATCTTAATCTATTGAATTTTCATCCATTGCTTAACATTGTTTAATTTATTCAATTGTTTTAGTTTTACTTTACTTAATTTTATAAACTCTCTTTTCAAGTATTCAAATAAAATTAGGGTTAATATAATTTCGGTAATTAGTAAACAACAATTCTTGTGGGACGATATTCTTATTCACTATTATATTACTTGATTGCGATAGCGTATACTTGCGTTACGATTTTTCACAATAATTTTTGGCGCTGTTGCCGGGGATTGTTTTGTTTTTGCTAATATCGATACCAAATAACTCTAATTTTACTTTGGATTTTAATGTTGATTACTATGGGTACTAATTAGCTCTAGGATTAATTTGATTTTTTTTTGGTGTGTTTTTCTTCTAATTTTATTTTTTGAGTTTTTTCTTTCTTTTGCAGGTAAAAAAAAAAAATGATGACTAAGTTAGAGATGGGCAAAGCCATCATCACTTTTGCTCAACACGACACTGAACCG
>NW_010367729.1:181479-183122 GCF_000414095.1 Morus notabilis
TTCAAATCTTCATTAAAGGATTGAGCATAGCAACCAAAAGTTGGGTGGAAGATGGCTATGATACAACCCTATTCTGTGAAAGACCCGAGGATGAAGCCTACCAAATGATGGACGATATGGTGAAGTTTTATCAAGATTGGTACATTTAAGAGAAGTTGTCAAGGGAATTCAAGCATCTAAAGGAAGATGAGCCTCAAGAAGAAGAACAAGAACCCTTTAAATTTATTTTTGCTCAAGCCTTAGCACAGATGGACTCTCGTAGTGCTGACACCGATTTGCTAAGAAACGAGGTGTCCATCCAAAACCATGAGTTTTATAAAGACCAAATTTCATGCATGGCTATGGATAAAGAAATTGAGAGTGAAGAAAAATTAGAGGGATTATTTGAGGATTTCCTAGATGAAGAAGAGGTACGAGAGAAGTTAGAGGATGAAGAAGCATACGAGGCCATTGAATTGAGTTCATTTGTGATTTTATCGTACACACCAACAACGGATCCTTACTTTCCTCCGACACCACCATCACCATATTATGTCCTCTACATGATCGAGCCTAAAGAAAAGTTCTCCTTCCAAGCTCATCATCAATCAAAGCGAAGCCGTGTTGGAACAATGAGCCGAATACTTCCAAATCATGCTAAGCTTGAGGGCATCCATAATCTAGACCCATATATCGTGTTGTATGACACTTATTGTGGGCGAAAGCCGTTATTTGTTTGACGAGCACTTCTCCAAACGTCCAGCTGAAGACATTAAAGTTAATAAACAAGTTTTGGGGTTGCTCTAAGGATTTGCAATTGAAACGAAACTCAAGCAGGCATTAGCAAGAATGAAAGCACAGATTTGGCAGTAGCAGTAGGGCTTTGGCGCTCAAAAGAGAGCGTTTTGGGAAAAAATGGCAGAGCACGTAGCGCTTTGGCGCTACCATGCAGCGCCTTGGCGCTACCTCCAATAAAAAAAAAAAAACCCCTGCAACTACCGCACCTCCTCTTGCACCCAATGAAGACACTGACTGACAACTACTCAGGGAAGTCCTCTAAACTCTCTTGCTTTACTTTTCCATTGAGGACAATGTTAGTTTTAAGTTTGGGGGAGTTAACTATCTTATTTTATGTTATTTTATTCAGTTTATTAAAAAAATAAAAACTTGAGCGTTGTTTCGGCTTGTTTCGCCCTAGCCGATGATGAGACAACGATTGAACTTAACTATGGCTTCTGGGAGACAATGAATAATTTGATTGTTTGTGTGCTTGACTTGTTTGTTGGCTTTGCTCTACTTATGATTTCCTTGCATTGTTGAGCACATAACTAAGAACACTTGATCATTTTGTGAACTTAGAGAAAATTTATGTGAATTTCGTGTTTCTTAAGATCTCACCGGACTCTAGAACTTGTTTGATTATCACTCGAGGCGAAATCCCAGGCAATTTGTTACTGAGGAAATTATTTAGGCCATTTTTAGATCGTTTGAGCCATTTGATCTTACCCTGTTATAATAATATCCCTAGTCACCTCTTTGAGCCTGATTAAACTTTTCTTTGTCATCAACATTATAAGCTTAGCCTCTAAATAAATCCTATCATTCACTCATTCCCTTTGTGGCGACCCTCCTATGAGGCCGCCACTGTAACTTAAACTTTAACT
>NW_010367730.1:0-262 GCF_000414095.1 Morus notabilis
CTAAAATTCTCATTTTGTCCTTTGTGTCTATTAGAATAACAAGGACGACACGGAGACTTATGGACCTATAATCCCGAGCTCCAATAAAATTAATGATTAACTTTAATTAATTAATTAATTCTATTAATTCCAATACTTACTCCACTATAAACTTGGAATTGAACTCTCAAAACTATAGACATTAATTACTTCTAAACTGTGAAGTGTCCATTTGATATAGTCATTACATATAGATCAATCCTCCATAAATAATTCATAATTA
>NW_010367730.1:595-733 GCF_000414095.1 Morus notabilis
AGAATTTCTATGCTTAACAGAAATTATTAGAAATTCATATTGTGTTTGTGTCCCTGTTCCACACAATCTCATTACATTATGCGTACTATTTCAATATCTCACCATATTAACAGTGCGGATAGCACCGTTACATTCTAA
>NW_010367731.1:0-915 GCF_000414095.1 Morus notabilis
GTTCGCTATAGTATTTTCTCTCACAAAAAATACACGTAAATTAAAAATAGTTATAATCTCATCATTCTAATTCATAAATCAAACGTCTCTTAGTGTGAGGTTTGCAGGTAGTTTTTTCTTTTCATTAACATATGATGATCATATGAAAAATTCCGTAAGAAATTTAACAGAAATGGACAAAAAGTGCTTGATTGCCACATTTTAAAAGTTTGGGATTTTATCTTAAAATTTAAAAAGAGAATCAAAATATCACTTATTAAAGAGTTTTGAGACCAATTGTGTAAATTAGTTCAGTTTAAATTAGATATAAGTAAAATGTGATTGATTGATTAATTTAAAATAAGAAAGTCAATTGCTATTGGCGGCTAAGGGTGATGGGAAAGAAGGTATGCGTCTTCTACAAGGAGTAGTGAAGAGTATGGTAAAGAAGGTATGCGTCTTCTACAAGGAGTAGTGAAGAGTTTAGCACTTTACCCCTAAAAAAGAAGTTGTAATGAAGTTGTTAAGCGGTCCTTGAAATAATATGGCGTCATAAGAATTAGTTTAGATAAAAATTAAAAATGAATTATGAAGTTCATTAACAATTTGATTTTATTTATAAGTTTTTTAAAAAACAACGTTACTTGAAATAAAAATCTTAAATCTATTTTAGTATGGCAATCTAATAATAACTTGACTCTATTTTAGTATGATAATTGTTATGATCAAAATCCGCACCATCACGTGGATAATATTTAGATTAAAAAGTCAACTTGATTCGACTGAAATCAATTGGAGACCCAAACGGCTCAATACAACTAGAGAAGACATACGGCAAAAGAAGTATAGAGACCACCGCTAATATTTAAATAAGGAGATCCCTTGGGGGCCACAAAAATTATCTCAACCAAATCTTGCATTAAAGGATCAAATAAG